>NC_081415.1:226485068-226645068 GCF_030272615.1 Cryptomeria japonica | reverse complement strand
ATATATATATATATATATATATATATATATTATAGACATGTATAGACATGTATATACATATATATATATATGTATATATGTATATAGGTATATATATGTATATATTTATATGTATATGTATATGTATATATATATGTATATGTATCTATATATATGTATGTACAATATATACATAAATATATACATATATATAGATACATATATATACATATTTTATAGACACGTATATATAGACATATATAGACATATATACATACATATACATACATATACATACATATATACATACATACATATATATATATAGATATGAATACATATATACATACATATACATATACATATACATATACGTATACATATACATATACATACATACATACATATATACATACACACACACACACACACACACACACACACATATATATATATGTATGTATATATGTATGTATGTATGTATATGTATATGTATATGTATATTCACACACATACACATATGCGTGCGCACACACACATTTAAATTCAAATTAAAAAAAATTAAAATTAACTTTTCAAATGAATAAATATTATAAAAACACATGCATGTATACAAACATATAAGATAGAGACAAATTTGATCAAGAAAATACATATGAAATAAAGAACATTTGATCACATAAGAATCCAATAACATTTATTGAACATTTGATCACATGTACACATTTTTTTTGAAATTTTCAAGCACGTGCATATATATACATGTGGCTTAAAGGGATGGGCCTAATTAGGACATGTGGCTTAAGGGGATGGGCCGATTAGGACATGTGGTTTAAGGGGATGAAACTTTAAATAGGACACATGTGGCTTAAGGGGATGGGCCTAATTAGGACATGTGGCTTAAGGGGATGGACATAATTAGGACATGTGGCTTAACAGGATGGGCCTAATTAGGACATGTGGCTTAAGGGGATGAAACTTTAAATAAGATACATGTGGCTTAAGGGGATGGGCCTAATTAGTAAATGTGGCTTAAAGGGATGGGCCTAATTAATAAATGTGGCTTAAGGGGATGAAACTTTAAATAGGACACATGTGGCTTAAGGGGATGGGCCTAATTAGGACATGTGGCTTAAGGGGATGAAAATTTAAATAAGACACATGTGGCTTAAAGGGATGGGCCTAATTAGGACACATGTGGCTTAAGGGGAGGGGGATAATTAGGACATGTGGCCATATGGTTTCCTTAGGGGTCATATAGTTTTGTAAGCAATCATGTCATGTACTAGGATGTTAAAAAGGGTCATATGGTGTCATTAGGGGTCGTATGGGGTACTAAGGGCCCACACATGTGTTACAATAGCATATGACCCTTTAGGATACCATATGACGTCCTAAGGGGTCATATGGTGTCATAAGGGGTCATGTCATATACTAGGATGTTAAAAGGGGTGATATAGTATATGGTGTCCTAAGGGGTCATATGGTGTCATTAGGGGTCATACGGGGTCCTAAGGGGCCAGACGTGTTAGAACACCATGTGACCACTTCAGACACCATATGACCTAGTAGGACATCATATTGTCCTAAGGGGTCATGTGGTGTCATAAGGGGTCATATGGTGTCATATGGTGTTTTAAGGGGCCATATGGCATCTTAAGGAGTCAAATGGTGTTGTTAGGGGTCATATGGGGTCCCAAGGGGCCACACATGTGTTAGAACACCATGTGACCCTTTAGGACACCATATGACCCAGTAGCACATCATATTGTCATAAGGGATCATGTCATGTACTAACATGTTAAAAAGGGTCATATGGTGCCCTAAGGGGTCATATGGTGTCGTTAGAGGTCATATGGGGCCCTAAGGGGTCACACATGTGTTAGAACACCATGTGACCCCTTAAGACACCATATGACCCATTAGGACATCATACTATCCTAAGGGGTCATATGGTGTTATAAGGGGTCACATGGTGTTCTAGGATGTTAAAAAGGGTCATATGGTGTCCTAAGCGGTCATATAGTGTCATTAGGGGTCATATGGGGTCCTAAGGGCCCACACATGTGTTACAACACCATACGACCCCTTAGGACACCATATTGCCCTAAGGGGTCATATGGTGTCATAAGGGGTCATGTCATGTACTAGGATGTTATAAGGGGTCATATGGTGTCTTGTGGGGCCATATGGTGTCGCTAGGTGTCATATGGTGTCGCTAGGGGTCATATGGTGTCGTTAGGGGTCATATGGATTCAGGGGCCAAATGTGTTAGAACACCATGTGACCCCTTAGGACACCATATGATCTATTAGGACATCATATTGTCCTAAGGGGTCATATGGTGTCGTAAGGGGTCATATGGTGTTATTAGGGGTCATATGGGGTCCTAAGGGGACACACCTATTTTAGAAGACCATATGACCACATGGTGTCATTACAGGTCATATTTGGTCCTAAGGGGTGACACAACATGTGTTAGAACATCATATAACATCATAGGACATTGTATATAGACATGATATGCTCCTTAGGAGTCATATGGTGTCATGAGGGGTCATATGGTGTCCTAAGGGCTCATATGGTGTCGTTAGGGCTGATATGGGGTCCTAAGGGGCCACACATGTGTTAGAAGACCTTATCATGACCCCTTATGACACCATATGACCCATTAGGACAACATATTATCCCAAGGGATCATATGGTGTCACTAAGGGGTCGTGTCATGTGTAATAGGTTGTTAAAAGTGTTCATATGGTGTATTGAGGGGTTGTACGATATCCTAAGAGGTCATATGACCCCTTAGGATGTACCATATGACCCATTAGGACCCCTTAGGATGTACTATATGACCCCTTAGGATGTACCATATGACCCATTAGGACATCATATTTTCTTAAGGGGTCATATGGTGTCATTAAGGGTCATATGGGATACTAAGGGGCCACACATGTTTTAGAATACCATATGACCCCTTAGTACACCATATGACCCAAATGTTAGGACATGTCTTAACATTTGGGTCATATGGTGTACTAAGGGGTCATATGGTCTTGTTAGCGTTCATATGGGGTCCTAAAGGGCCACATATGTGTTAGAAGACCATATGTCCCCTTAGGAAACCATATTCAATAGGCCATTAGGATATCATATTGTTGTAACAGGTCATATAGTGTCCTAAGGGGTCATGTATGGTGTCGTTAGTGGCCATATGGGTTGCTAAGGGGTCATGCATGTGTTATAACACCATATGATCCCTTATGACACCATATGGACATGATATAGTCCTAAAGGGTCATATGGTGTCGTGAGGGGGACCATATGGTGTCCTAAGGGGTCATATGGTGTTATTAAGGGTCATATGGGGTTCTAAGGGACCACACATGTTTTACGAGACCATATGACCCCTTCGTACACCATATGACCCATTAGGAAATCATATTGTCCTAAGGGGTCATATGGTGTCATAAGGTGTTGAATGTTGTACTAGGATGTTAAAAGGGGTCATATGGTGTTCTGAGGGGTCATATGGTGTCCTAAGGGGCCACACATGTGTTAGAACATCATATGACCCCTTAGGATATCATATGGCCCATTAGGATGTATCATATTGTCCTAAGGGATCATATGGTGTGCTAACAGGTTATATGGTGTCATTAGGGGTCATATGGGGTCCTAAGGGGCCACGAGTGTGAACAAGATATGACCCCTTAGGATACCATATGGACATCATATGGTCCTAAGGGGTTATATGGTGTCGTGATGGGTCATATGGTATCCTAAGGGGTCATATGGTGTTATTAGGGGTCATATGCGGTCCAAAGAGGCCACACATGTGTTAAAGAAGACCATACATTACCCCTTATGACACCATATATGACCCCTTAAGACACCATATGACCCATTAGGACATCATATTGTCCTAATGGGTCATATAGTCCCATAAGGGGTCATGTCGAGTACTAGGATGTTAAAAAGGGTCATACATTGTGTCCTAAGTGTTTATATAGTGTCCGAAGGGGTCATATGGGGTCCTAAGGGGCCACACGTGTGTTAGAACACCATATGACCCATTAGCACATGGGAAGTATAAAAAAAGAGAGGAGATGGAAGTATAAAAAAAGAGAGAGTAATTAGGGGAAGGGGAAGAAGGGAGGAGATGGAAGTATCAAAAAATAGAGAGGGAGAGAAGGGGAAAGGGAGAGAGGTTAGGCAAGGGATGGGGGAGAGAGGATTCTAGAAGGGGAAAGGGCTCAAGGGGTTGAGCAAGGGAGAGAAGGGGATGGGAAAGTGAGAGAGAGAAGGGGAGAGGGAGAGGGGTTGGGAAAGGGAGGGGGTAGAGAGGAGACCCCAAGTTAAGAAGACCTATTACATGCCATAATATACCCCTTATGACATGTAATGCATCCTCTTAAGGGGTCTCATGAAATCATTTAGCTCCTATTGTGACCTAATAGGTGGACTAAATTATGTCATAATAGGTCCTATTATGACAAAATTTAGTCCACCTATTTGGTCATAATAGGTGCTAAATTATTTCATGGGACCCCTTAAGAGGACCTATTACATGTCTTAATGGGTCTTATGACATGTAATAGGACCTCTTAAGGGGTCTTATATCTATTATGTCTTAAAAGGGGTATATTATTTTGTTTTGCTTTTGGTAAATTGGGTTTTCAACATTTTCATTTTCATTGAATTAACAAAAAAAAAAGAATTTTATGAAAAAAATAGATTAATCAATAATTTAACCTAGATTAACATTTTAAAAAATAGAAAATAAGAATCTTTAATAATCTATAATATCACAGTCAATGGGCGGAGGTTCGAATTTTTTAGGTTTTCAAAACAAGGTGGGAGGAGGCCCGAATCCTCTTAGGGTCCATAAGAGGGTTCCAAGGAATGGAAGATGGCGGCAAGATGACAGTATATGATGGTAGGGCGGGGCAAGGCCTCAAAGTAGGGCTGTAGAGAATAGCAGATGGTGGCAAGGTTTCAATGTCCCCCATCAGGCTCACCAAGGACAATCAAAGGATGTCCCTCGTTCTGGCCAATATTCAAAATTTGACATTAACCCCTTTGTCAAAGTCTTCAGGGACAAACCTTACATCAAACCAGTTTTAGATTTACCCCTAGGAAACTGATGGTTAAATCATTTTGCATGTCTTTAAGATCAACCAGATAGCCCTGACACTTTTTTCAATAATCCTGTTGCTCATCCAGCCCACTTATTTCACTCCCATCCCCATAAAGCAGTTGGTAACCTTTAGAATCATTTAAACTCCAGCACCTGCATCTAGGGAACTTCTCCCAACCATGGGGCATGCACGATACTCAGGGGACACCTAGGCCACTGTCCACCTTCATTCGGGTGGGAAAAAAAGATTCAAAATTCATTTGGGAGGGAAAAAAAATTCAAAATTCATTCAGGTTTTCAAAATCTTGTCAGAAAGCCTCCATTTCCGAATCCATTCTGAGCAAAACTCCAAAAGAAACAACTGATTTTTGACATCTGTGAAACATCCCCTTCCATCCCTCACCAACCCCCTCTCAAAGCTAGCTTTGTTGATAGGAAAACTGGAGCAGATCAATAAGGAGATCATGGAAAGTCGAAACCAACACCCTTTATGTGGAAAAGAAAACTGGCAAAGATTAATGAGACAGACTCCTCTTTTGCTCGAGCTCTGGTTGAGGACACCTCCACTGTCAAGATATCCTTTCCAGACCATGTTATCTCCTAGTTGGTCTCTTTCCTTTGAAAATTGGCTCTCATCGGTAAGTTTAGTTCTTCAATCCTGCTTCAATCTCTGCTTTCATGGGCAAATAGTCACTAGTCGAGTCTTCATGATATTTTCTTCATTGGCAGTCACTAGAATTTTTTATAGCCCTATTTTCTTCAGCAGAAGATTGAGATGTAGTACACAAAAACAAAGGCTGGTTTTGTCAAGGGGATGGTCTTTTTACCTTATCTTGGATTCCAAACTTTAAACCAGATGCTAATCTTTGCAGATTCTATCCCTACTGGATCTCGTTTCTAGGTTTGCCTTTGGAATACAGAGACCTAGATATTGTGGAGACCATGGCTAATCAACTAGGCATCTTTGTCACTCACGATCTTATACCCTTTGAAATAATCCAGAGAGATGTTAGGGTTTGTCTTCTCCTTACATCAAAAAAGACCCTACCAAAGCATTTAACTATTTCATCAAAATGGGGTTTGTGGCATCAAGACATCGCATTGGATAATGGTGAGGTCATCTGTAAATATCAGAAACAATTAGGCCACTTCACGAATTTGTGTAGTGGTCATGAGCGCCCAGAGCTTTCAGTCTGTAAAAATCATTGCTCAGATCCTCTTCTGTGTCTTGCCCGCCAGCATGAGGTAGTTTTGTCTTTCGATCATGTACAATCATGTAATGATCCCCCTGAACCTCAGAATGCCTTTGAACCATCCTATGTTCAATGGATTAATCAGCTGACCCTTTTTTTTATTACGTATAACTAGATCCTTTATAGCTATAAATCTGCCTACATGTCCACACCAGTTCTCCAATTATGTGACAAAACCTATGATGACAGAGAAGCTATAGTTTGGGACCTAATGTTCAATAAATCCTCGATCGATATCCATAATTTAATGTAGAGCTTATCAGTTTGAGGGATAGTTGTCCCATGTAAGGAGGGTCATATCTAGAAAATAGAAGACAATATCCTATCCACTCTAGCTGCCACTATGATTGAGGAAATTGCAAAAGAGGAAGGTGTTAGTATGATAAATGTAATGTGTCCCTTACGAGAAACAAGGTGTGGTGTTTCATCCCTTGACATCTCAGATAAAGGGGAACTGCCCTCAGAAATTAGTCATGAAGGAGTGGAAACCCCTTCACAAGATGGAGAGGGAAAATAATAAAATACTTTTGACTATGCACAATCCTTATCGGTTGAACAGAGCCCCAGTTTGAAATCAGATGGCTTCACCAACCCAAAAAAGAGAGGTAGAAAACCAAACTCTATGAAAATTGAAGAAGAAATAGAGGCAGGAGTGCATAGTACCTTAGACAAAAAATTTAAAGTATCAAAAATAATTACAAGGAGTGCAAAAGGCACTCCCTCATCACAATGAAAATGATTTCCTGGAATGTCAGGCATAAATGCCCCCGACAAAAGAGGGAGAATCAAATCTCACCTTGATTCTTCAAAGGCGGACATTTTTTTAGTCCAAGAAACAAAGCTATCATAGGAAATGTATCACAAAATAGTGGCTAAATGGACACAATTTGGATCGCCCCACATGCAAGGTGTTGGGGCCTCGGGTGGATTGTTTACATTATGGAATCCTAAAAAAGTCCAAGTTCACTTATTAGATCAAGATCTTAACTTGAAAATGTTGAAAGCAGTATGCTATGACATGACCTTTATGGTATTTAATATTTATGGCCCCATCCCCACTCTGGAAAAGAAAGGCCTATGGGACAAGCTGACTCTTTTACTCCAACAAGAGGAAGCACAAAACTTCATCATTGGAGGAGACTTTAATGCAATCTTGTCTCATAAGGAAAAGCAAGGAGGAATCTGCCCACCCCCATGATCTTTGCAGGATTTTCTTAGCTTAACCATTTAAAACAACTTATTGGATGTGATACCCAGTAATGGTCTCTTTACTTGGACTAATAGGAGATTAGGCTTCCTTCAGATTGCAGAGAGACTCGACAGGTTTTTCATTCCTCTAGAATGGCACCTCAATTAGGTCAGTTATCATTCAGACATTCTCCCCATTTCTGAATCAGATCACTTCCCAGTCCAAATTATCCTAGAATGGCAAAAAAGAACCCCATGTCAGTTTATGGCTCCTCCTTCAAGTTTGAGCGCATGTGGTTTAGACACCCACATTTTTAGGCTTTATTAAGACAATGGTGGGTATCTGCCCCTACATGTAGAGGAACGAAGATGTTCCAATTTTTAAAGAAACTCCAATTTATTAAGATCCAAGCTAAGGAATGGAACAAAAAGATTTTTAAGAATGTTTTTGCTAAAAAATAAATCATTTCTCAACAAATGGAAGAAGTTAACCAAAACATGATTTCCAAGGGTTTGGATCAACTCCTACACTCTACACAAAAGAGCCTTCAAAGTTAATAGGAAGATGTCTGTAAGAGAGAAGAAGAGTATTGGAGACAAAAATCAAGAGAGCCCTGGCTGCAACAGGAAGATAAAAACACAAAATTCTTTCATGCCTCCACAAAACAAAGGAAAGCATCTAACTTTATATTCTCAATCAAGCATGAGGACTTAGGGGAACTAATTAAAAATTTAGCAGATATCCAAGATCAAGGTGTAAAGTTTTTTAAGAATATCCTAGCCCCACCACATTCTAATTCAGATACTTCTTGGAAGGACAATGCTAAGCTTCTACTACAATCTATCCCACCTCTAATTTCTGACCAGGATAACAGAGCCCTTCTGGCCCCCTTCACTTTGGAGGAAGTCCACAAAGTGGTATTTTCCTTTTCCCCAGAGAAAGCCCTAGGTTCGGATGGGTTCCCTGCCCTCCTCTTTCAAAAGTGTTGGGATGTGATTGATTTTGACCTCTTAGAGGTATTGGAAGAATCCAAGAAAAGGGGAGCTATGCTGAAAGGTTTTAATGCAATAAATATTGTTCTTATCCCAAAAACCCCTTCCCCTTCTTCATTCGCAGAGTTTAGACCCATTTCTCTTTGTAACACAATATATAAGATTGTAACTAAGGCCATTTGCCTTAGAATACACTTCCTCATTCCAAGGATCATCTCACAAGAACAAGGGGGTTTTGTCTTAGGTAGGGAGACTATGGAAGGAGCCCTAGTAGCACATGAGGTTTTACACTTTGTCCATGAGAGCCAACAAGAAAATTTTGTTATCAAACTTGATATGATGAAAGCATACGACTGGGTCAAGTGGGAGTTCCTCTTTAAAGTATTATCAAAATTCGGTTTCTTAGACAAATGGTGCAAATGGATCCAAAATTGTATCTCAGGTGCACATTTTTCTATTCTAACAAATGGTCATCCTTCAGGGTTTTTTCAGGGTACACAGGGGATAAGACAAGGTGACCCTCTATCACCCTTTCTCTTCATTCTCATGGCAGATGCTTTAAGAAGATACATCAATTTTCAATCCTCAAAAGGGCTTTGGCTTGGGGTCACCCTCCTAGGTACTTCAATAACAATAACTCATTCTCTCTTCGCTAATGACACATTGTTATTCAGTAAGTCTTCTCTAAAAGAAGCCAAGCTCATCCAGAAAACACTAGATATCTATTCTTCTGCTTTGGGTAGTATAAGATCTTCATTTTCAACACACCTTCAATCTTATCACTAAGAATATGCAAGACATTGGGATTCTCAATGGACCAATTGCCATCCTCCTACCTTGGCATCCCCTTTTCTATGGGATCAAACAAACTGTCCTATTGGTCTGCTGTCATTGGTAGAATTCAAGCACACATCTCAACTTGGAAATTAAGGTGGCTTTCACTATTAGGTAGAATCCTTCTTATCAAGTCAGTGCTAACAACAATACAGAACTATTACATGTCTGTCCTCAAGGCTCCCTCATCCGTCATCCAACAACTGCAGAAACTTGTTAGAGATTTTCTATGGAACAATAATATGACAAATGAAAGAAAAATCCCCTTAACCTCTCTGGAAAATATTTCATGCCAAAATTCCCAAGGGGGAGTGGGACTTCACAATTTGAAGCACTACAACAAGGCCTTTGGAGGGAAATCGATATGGAAAATGTACACTAACCCGGTCTCCAAATGGTGCTAGATTATGCAAGCTAAATATTTGGACAACACTCAACCGTCAAGAGTATTGACACTTTTAGACCCTCCAAAGGGATGTGCTATTTGGAACTTCATGATGGATTCAAGGAATCTAATATCCAAGTATGTTTCATGGGAAATCAACAATGGGCTCAGTGCTAACTTCTGGACAGATTCATGGTGTGGGCATCCTCCTATTTCTCAATTGGATAACATGGCAGACATTATGGATACAACTATAGCCCATTGGGGTATAAAATTGAGTGACTATGTGTCTACTGTAGAAATATTTTTAGGAAAAATAATCTGGAAAGATCCTTCTCTTCTCCCAATACCCCCCCAACAAGCTTCCTCATTGGCCAACATTTTATTGAATAGAACAATTATCATGTCTAACAGAGATGATGTGTTATTTTGGGCATCTTCAAAATTAGGGAAATATTCAATCAAAGAAGGTTACAATGCCTTGCAACAGGGTGGCAATAGTAAGGCAAGCAGTCGGGCATACTCCTTCTGTTGGAATGGCATTGTCTTACCAAAAGCAGGTTGTTTTGCGTGGCTAACATTGAACAAAAGAATCTTAACAACAGATAGATTAGTAAAACTAGGCATTACACAAACTTTAAATTGTGTATTTTGTGACTTAGAGGAAGACTTAGTTGATCATTTATTTTTACACTGCTCTTTTGTCTCCCAATGTTGGTCCTTCATCATGAATAAACTCCAACTCATGCTGCCCTTTTCAAAATCACTATGGGATATGTTTAACTCCTGGCCTCTTTTATTCTCTACATCAACCTTCCCAGGTATTTGGAAATGTGCTCCTGCTCACATTATTTGGGCAATCTGGTGGGAGAGGAACAAAAGAATTTCTAGAAAGACATCCTCTTCCTTAGATCAAGTTTTGGTCAAATTGGAAAATTTGATTGCAGAAATCATAAACTCTTCTCTTACAAGTTCCAAGGACATCCAGTCATTTACCCGGTGGGATAAGGTAATTGCAAAATCCTGGTACGGTATTATTTTACCAATAGGGATTCCCCCGAACTGGTCTTCAGTCCATGTGAAAGATAGGTCATTCGTAAAATGGACACCCCCAGCTCCAAATTTTTTTAAGATCAACTTTGACGGCTCTTCTCGTGGTAAATCCAAGGAAATCAGGAATTGGAGTTTGCATACTAGATCATTTTGGCAAAATACGAGCTTTTCAAGCCTCACCCATCCCTCCGAGTACGAATAACATGGCGGAAGCAAATGATTTACTAACCCGTTTGGTGCTAGCAAGGAAGTGTGGCCTTGCCAATATACACATAGAAGGGGATTCTTTAGTCATTATCAACTCAATTACCTCAAAAAGATCTAAGACTTGGCAGCTATCTAATGTTCTGAAGCATACCTTGGATCTTCTTGACACTTTTTTGGACTACTCTGTCAGTCACACACTAAGAGAGGGAAACTTTGTTGCTGACTTGTTAGCAAACATGGGTTGCGATGGCATTTTTGTGGAGTCGAATGCAATTCCTTCTAAACTTTCTTCTTTTCCCAAATTGCTTGAATTAGTACAAAAGGAAAGTACAATACTCCTACCACAAGCTACTTCCTATTAAATACTCACATGCAAGCACATAACCGGTGTCGGTGAACAAGAAGGCTGACATGACACTTGCATTTATACTTTTAAATACATTTTGTAGATGGTATGTATGGAACTATAGTGCGAAGTACCCAAGGATTCTCAATATGTCACTTCACATGAGGTAAAATAGACTTAGGCCTCTCACAAATCCCCTCAACTTTATTATGGCCACAAAATTAATGCAAGGATCACAAACATGATCCTAAAATCTGATCATTTATTGCACTTTGAGATGGTATTTTTTACTTATAAATGGAACCAGCCTACTCTTACACACACAGTTCTCAGCCGAAATTTTTGAAAATTCAAAATTTTTGAAGTATCACAGTGCTCTACAATATGGAAACGGTTCTTGCGGAGGATGCAGGCAAATTCACTGGGAGTATATGCCATGGAATGATCAAATTTCAGTGCAAATTCCAGAACCTTCGGTTGCTTTTCATGGACACATCAATGACAGGGACCTCAACCAACTTTTTCTATTACACAATCCACAATTGAGAAGAGCTATCAAAGATTTCATCAGGGAGGAGATGTTATTCCCACAAGCCAAAAGGATTCTGTATCCTCATCAACTTCTTAGTTCCTTTCTGTCAAATGCTCTGGATCTCTTGCAATCTATTCCTCTGCTAGATTTAGTATTCTTCAAGTTGGTAAGACAAGATGTGCTTCCCCTGGCCCTGTTCCATGAAGCCTTGGAAAAATATAATCTATGGCAGGGGTCGGCTCTCCTTGGGGGCCTCTTTCCACATCATTTTATTCAATCTAGCCATGCTTACATGGTACTCTATGATCGAATAAAGCATGCCCTGGAATGACAAAATTTTCATCATGTAAAGAATGGCTTGCATCAATTTGACAAACAATTAGATGACCACATTGTTCACAGAGTCAAAATTAAAGTTGGGGCTCTAATGGAAATCCTAGAAATAGAAAATGTTGACCCCTATTTGCAAATATCGCAACCCATGGAAAGGGTTCGGACTATAGATAGGGTCCCAGACCTCAACATACCGGCACAAGATGAAGTCATGGGATGGACTACTTCCTTTCTGCCTGCTTTCGATGCCCTTGCAATTCAGCCCTAGGAAGACACCACCATGAACGAGTAAAGTTATTCTCATTTTCTTTTTTACTACCCAGAATATGCTCTTTTTTTACGGATGGAAAATCTAATGGCAACCGAATCGGTAGAGGAGTCATCTTTTTTGCTTGCCGACTAGCACTGGTGTTGGAGGCTTTTCTTTTTATGAACCTGTCATAAGGACATCATACTAGTATCAAAGCACTGATACAACCTAATGGGAAACCGGTTAGCACAGCTCATCAGTGCTCAGACAATCAAATTCACCCTCCTCAGTCTCCACGGTAACCGATTAAGGGATTTGGTCATTTTTGGTTTCCTTCGGTCTCATCCCAACCGGTTACTCTCTTTTTGGCCCCTTAGAGACTCATTCTATGGGCAATCCCTATTTATCTCTCCGAATCGGGTGGCTTCTTCTCATAGCCTCGATCTTTCTTCTTCAATGTATCTGAGCAAGGATATAGGGTTTTCTTCCTGGTTCTTTCCCTATTGAGCTCTTGAATCAGTTTTCTTATATATATATATCAGTGGCTTGCCACTTTTGGAAAAAAAAAAAATTTAAAAAAACAAAACTAATCTAATTAATTCAAAAAAAATCATTTTCACAATCAATTAAAATATTAATTTTTAAACTAAAAAACAATTGTTTAAACTAAAAATTTAATTTAAACTATGGCAAACTAAAAAACCTATACTAAAAACTAAAATTTATTGAAAAAAATAGTAGACGATGTACTTGGAAGGCTTGGTGATGACTGGCTAGATGCTCGAACCAGGATTCTGGTTAGAAAAAATGAACTAGATAACGTTTTTTTTTAAAAAAATGTTTTTTGAAACTAGATCCCATTCTAAAATGAAATAGGACCTCGTTTCATTTTAGAATAGGATCTTGTTTTGGGGTTTAGGCTCAGGATCCCAAAGCTCATGGGATCCTGTTACATTTTTTGCTTGGGATCACGTGGCTAATCGGGATCTTGTTTCGTCTCCTATGTGCTCCACCTGATTTCCACTTTTTTTGTAAGTGTAAAACTTCCACATTAAGTGAACACAACTTCTTGCACTTACCCTATGACCCAGACTTTGATACCACTTGTTAGAAGTATGGTTGTCATTGCACTAAAAGATTGACTTGTTAATGCCCGATACAACCACTAGACTTATAGAATCCATAGGAGGTGGTTAATCCATGTCACAAACCAGAGCATCGCACTACACAACACAAGGAGACCAAGGGTGCACACCTTGCAATAGATTCTAGAGCTAAGTAGAATTGTATGTAGAAACTTGAGTAAGACATCCTCTTATATAAATTGTTTGTATTGACTGGTTTGGATGGAGAACATAAAAATATATTCTATTTGTGGGAAATGTTCTGAAATCCAATATATTATCACAACAAAATTATTCCTCTAAACATTAGCGAGTGAATACCTATCCATGTCAAAATTGCATTTTTGGAGCTAATATATTGGAAAGACTATTTCAATGATGAAGAGCTATCATGATCTAGTGATGAACAATATGTGTCTTAAATAAATTTGAACTTATAGATAAGAGGAAATGGAGGAAGGAGGACACTCGATGTTTTCTCTTCAATCACCAAAGATGAGGCCACTTAGTAGCTTTGGTGGATTTTTTTTGTGTGATTCTATTTTCTATGTTTCTAATAATTAGAAATTTTACATTATGGGGAAATATAACACCATTATTCTATATCCATTGGAAGTGACAATTTCATATGTTGTTGGAGATTGAGTGGCATGATCAACAATAGTGATTTTCTCTAGTCCTATGCGGGTTGGTTTATCACATGTCATCTCCTAGTGTAGAATATTGTAGTTAACAAAAGCACTAGTATAATGCAAATCATGGATCCTGAAATGGTTAGTGGTAGTCTAGAAAATCATATGATGTGAATAGATGAATGTGTTACTATTTGTGTCTAGGTTTTTGGTAAACCTATGTAAAAATCATGAACAATTGGTGAGAGGTGCCTTTCATTTGAATCAAGATCATGAGCCACAAGAGGTGGGTTTACCATAGTGGAAAGTGTGAGTTTTTACCATATTCATGATAAAGGAGGGAATGTTAGGAAACATATTGTTAGTGTGAATTTTGATGTTGTAGACGTATAAAAATGATCACATTCTTAAATGAATATTTAATGTTCATTTTATTCTCATTCCTCTATTTTATTAAATAAATTATTCAATTGATCTATTTAAATTCACTTAAGCCTTTCACATAATTTAATTAAATAAATTATTTTATTGAATTAAATCCCTTCTCTCTACTTTTAATTAAATTTACATTTAAAATTAAATTGTTCACTCCAAATAAATAAATCTAATTTATTTAAATCCTCCACTTGCAACCGCAATTGAAATAAAGCAATTTATTTTAATTAATTCTATTATCTCCCACCCACTTCCATTTTCCTACATCTCTCACTTGCCTCTTTAAAACCTCTTCTAAATTCTTCTAGAACCCATCTAATCCTAATCAATTAGCCTAAATCTTTCAATTATCCCCTTTTCTTAAATTTTAGGATGTCGCTTCTCAAAATTGGAGTAAAGTCTTCCAAAAGCATTAAAGCCTTTATGCCTTCAACAAGCTAACTTGTTGAAAACCCTCAAATTTGGAAGGACTCTTACAAATTTGTCCCCAAAGTCTTCCGAACCATTAATGGTTAACTAACCCTTTGTGGCACGATTAGAGACTTTTTGCCTAACTCAACCCTCATCTAGTCATAGGGTCTCATAAAGCATTCATTGCTTTGACCATGGTTATCCCTTTAACCCTTGTACAAGAGTTTATCCTTTGGGTAAAAGCTTTATCCAATGGGTAATCTTAACCTAACCTTAACCCTTACCTTCTAAGGTAACCATGAGGTCTTCTCAAGCATTTAATGCTTCTTACATCTCCTCTCAAGCAGTCTTATGTTGACAATTGTCACCATTTCATTGGTCAGAATTGTAAACATAGATTGATAACTTTCAATCTTGACCCTTGATAAGCTCAGCCAATCTTGACCATCCATTGCCCTGTTTTTCCTATAAATAGAGCCCTCATTCCTCCGTTTTCATATCTCCAAGTCTTTAGCATCACACTTATACTCATTTTTAACAAAGCATTTAGTCTCTCTTTGGAATATAAATATAATCTAATAATCATTTTTAGAAGCATTTCCATTATCTTAGTTAATCATATAAACTAGTATATCATGTTAGGATAGTATTTTACTAACCTTTTCATCTTATCATCACTAGTTTAGTTCATATCTAAAATCATGCATAGTTAGGATGCATTCATACTAAGATTGATCAAAAGCATCCCTCATTCTCATGATTGTCATCCCTAACTCACTTTGCTCAGTGATTTTAGAGCAAAGGCATTTTCCCGCACACAGATGTAATGGTTGTGAGTTATTTTTAAAAGAATTGTTAATTCTAGTGTTAGGTAGAATTGTATGGAGTAATTTGAGGAAGACGTCTTCCTATATAAATGGTTTATATTGAGTGTTTTGGACGAAGATTATCAAATAACATATTTTTTTGTGTGTAATTCTTTGAAATCTAATAATTTCCTTTTATACCATGACAAAATGTTGGAAGGATCACATTTTCCCTCAATCATAAAATGTTGATCAACACAAGTTAATGAACCAAAGCTAATGTTCAAAAAATCTTATTTAGCATAAACAATTATGGATTTTGTATCGAAAGTGATAGAGATATGATTTCGAAAAAGAGAATTATATTTACATATCACTATTTTTTGAAAAAAGATGTGGCGAGGGCTGGTCATGTGGAGGGGTTCCTCATCCTTTGGACGTGGAGGAGTGCGTTTGACCTCCTCCACGTAGGTAAGTACTCTTCCATGCGTTCTCTTCTTCTGCATTTAGTTCCTTTTTCTTTGGTTGCCACAGTTTTTGGCCTCGAGCGTGTGTGGTTTGGTTGTGGTTCTCTTCGGACGCTTGCTCTTTGATGACGAGCAAGCCGAATGGCAGCCCTTCTGCCAAGGGCATGACTCCTACTAAATTGTTTAAGTTGGCTCTCCATTATTTCGACTCTCTTCCAATTATGAATTCAGCCTAGTTTGAAGCTAGGGTTTTGGATTCGGTTGCAAGGAAAGATAGGGTCGAAGGAGGAGCAGGTAAGCCCCCTACCCCCTCCGAATTTGCACTCTCTGTTACCCCTAATTTTGATATGGTTAATGAGATAAGCAATGTGAAATATAGACTGAAATATATTGCAATTTTTTTGGCGGTCACGGATACCTCTAGTTGTCCAGCCCACAAATATATGGATGAATGGCTTGAAAATGTCTGGATTAAAAGACTAGGGTTACATTTCTCCTTTTATCATTTAATTCAAAAGGGCTTATTTGTTATTTTTTTTAGAGACTCTAAATCTCAAGAGCATGTAATTAGAAAGCAATTTTGGTCAATAGGTAAATGCACATTCAGGTCAATTAAATGGTCTTCAAAGGCGATTAATGACGAAATCCTTGCCCTCTCATGCCCTAGATGGTTGATCATTAAAAATCTCCCCTCTCTATTTTGGAAATTTATCCCAAAGATTCTTGAACCAGTGGGTAGAGTTATTAGAGTGGATAATTCCAACTCTCTAATCCCTCACCTTGATGCTCAGATTCTTGTTGCCATCGACCTTGGAAAAGACATTCGCAACTTTATTGAGATCTTTGAAAATGACAACCCTATTCTCTATTATGTTGAGATTTGAGGAGGAATCAATGTCTGCTTTCTTTGTAGGAATGAAGGGCATCTTAGAAGAAACTGCCCGATTGGTAGTCGTAGGTAAAATTCATCACCTAAGGCGCCTCTAAATGAAGGTGTCAAGGGAGAGATTCCTAGACATTCTAGGGATTCTCGTGACCCTAGTATTGAGAATTTTAACAATCTTAAGGATTCTGTTTTGAGGGCAATGAATAGGTCCTCTTCTTTCCTGACCTCTTTTGACGATTCCACGACTTTTGGGGAGTTTATTGCCAACCCTCCCCCACACTCGACTATTGATATTTTTCTCTCAAGCTAGAGATAGTTGGGATGACCTAGCTCATCCTCACTTGAAGGCTGGTAAGAATTAAAAGAAGAACGCCCAACAGGTTGCTCTTGGAAAAATTTGAAATACAGCCACCCATGGTCATGTTGCCAATCCTCTCGATCAGTCTCTTATGGACGACTCTTCAATAGTTAAAAGCTCTCTTGTTAAATCTAGGGTTCCAATTTATGAAAACATAAATTCTACTGGTGATATAATGGATGAATATTATAAAAATATAACTGATGAATTAAATCCTAATTTTTTTTCTTATGGTTCTAATGAATTCTCGGGAAGCCCAAAATCTCATAATGATATTGTGACTATTGATAATGGAAATGCAGCCCCGGTTATTAATTCTCACCCCATAATTTGTGATATTGATGTTGCCAGCATCAAGGTTGTTAAGGCAACACCCACTGTTAGCAATTGGGCCTTTAGCATCCCTTAGGATCAACTTGAATCCAAGTATGACCTTACCAAAACTAACCCTTTATTTGAGGACTTTGATGGGGATGGGTTTTCTATAGCTAGTGGTCTTGCCAACTCTGGGGAGCCCTCAGATCAACAACATTTTCCCGAGTCCCTTGTCCATGGGGATGGAGATGTTTTGACTACCGATGGAGAGGGGGCCCCTTCACTAAAGTCAAAAGGAAAAGGGGAAGACCCCTGGGAAGTAAGAAGGTTTCCCCCAATCCCAAAAAGATGGATAGTAAAAGTGAGCTTCCTAAGTGTATTAGCAGTTTTTAGACTTCCAAGGATTCTCCCTCCTAATCTTTGCCATGAATCTGAGCCTCATTTCTTGGAATATAAGGGGTCTAGAATCCCATGATAGAAAGCTTATAATAAGAAATTTTTTAAATCAACATAAGAATCTGAACATCCTCCTCTTGCAAGAAGTAAAAGACACCAAGTTCATGCTTGAGGTCAATCTCCAATTTGTTTGGAAAAATGCCTTGCAATTCACCACTAACCATGATAGGGAGTGAGGTGGCACTATTATGTTAGTAAGTAGGAAATGGGAATCCAAGATTGTAGATAGTGGATGTTCTCCCTGTAACAGGCTTTCCTGGGTTATCCTTGGTATGGAAGATTCTAAGGTGTGTACTTTCTCTGTCTATGCCCCTAATGAGTACAGGGATATGATTAATCTCTGGAAGTGGATGACCTACCTCCCAAACATCCCTTGGATACTAGGCAAGGATTTCAACATGATTGAGAGCCCAGAAGATAAAAGTGGAGGTCTGTTGTTGGAATGGAAGAGTGGAGAGAAATTGTTTTGGGATAAAATAAAAGCCAAACTGCATCTCTTTGATCCTTTGACAAGGAAGAAAAAGGACTATAACACTTGGTGCAATGCTCAACAAGGGTTAAAAAAAATCTACTCGAGATTAGATTGGTTCTATGCTAACTCCTCTGCCTGTTCCTTTGATCGAGATCTAGATGGGAGAACCATTAGAGTAATTCCTTTTACTCTTTATGATCACTGGCCCTATTTTGACCTACATTTTTGTTAATTCTCCCTTGTCTTGTCACAACCTGAGGCCTGATTTTTTCAATCTCAACATCAAGCTCCTGTAGAACCAAGAGGTTGGGGATGCTCTATTTATCATTAGGCAACTTAATAAATGGAACCTTCAGAGTGCTTCGGCTATTAAGAGATGGAACCAAAATGTTGATATTTGGAAAAGCCTTTGTCAAACTGTGGACACTAAATTTGCCAAAGATGGTAGAAAAGCTGAAAGAGAACTCACAGATCAACTCCTTATCTAGGAGGCTCTAGTTTAGGATGATCCTCATAATGTTGATCTCTCCCTTGCAATCTCCCATACCTGTGATAAGCTCATTAACTTCAAGCATAAGAAATTTCAAGGCGCCAAGGTCCGAACTAGGATTAACTGGTTGCAATTTGGTGATAAAGGCTCCAAATTATTTTTCAATGTGCTCAGATACAAGGAGTTCAAGGAGAGAATAGATAGAATTTGGGGTGAAGATAAGAAGCTGACTAAGATATCAAGAAGGCATTTCTCCTCTATTATGTGAAACTCTTCACCTTAGAATGTGACTTCTCACTCAACATAGATTCCCTTGAAAAGTGTAGAGCTCTTATTCCTAGAAAATAATCTAATGTCGATGTTGTTGTACTTAGTAAACCTTTCACCCTTGAGGAGATTAAAAGAGAAATTAATAGCACGAGCAATGACAAATCCCCCGGGTCAGATGGGCCTCCTATTGAATTCTATAAGTCCAACATTGAGTAGATTGTGGAGGATTTACTCCAATTATACAATGAAGCCATTAACTCTGGTACTTTGGATCCTTAGATCAACAAAGGAGGTATGAAATTAATACCTAAAGATGGGGATAAATACCTCATCAAAAACTGGAGACCAATTACTCTACTCAATGTATCTTACAAGATTCTTGCTAAGATGTTAGCCCTTAGACTGGAAAGTCTCCTCCCACTTATTGTCAACAACACTCAAACAAGATTCATCAAAAGTAGGTATATTCTTGAAAATATGATTACCAGTTGGGAGGCAATGCATTAGACCCAAGACATCAAACAACATGTTGCTATGTTCTTAATTGACTTCGAAAAAGCATATGAAAGGGTGGAGTGGGGTTTTCTGATTATGATGCCTGAAGCATTTGGATTTCCCAAAGACTTCTGCCACATAGTATTTGTCTTGCTTAGGGATGCTTTGGCCCAAGTGGAAATTAATGGGTCGCTTTCACTAGCTATATCATTTAGTAGATCCATCAAGCAAGGTTGTCCCCTAGCCTTGACCCTCTTTGTAATTGCCTCTGATTCCATATTTTATTTATTAAGGGACTCTTCTCTCTCCCCCAAGGTGAAAGGAATTACTCTGTTGAACAACATGGACTTGGTGAATGTATAGTTTTAAGATGATACAACTTTCTTCCTTGAGCTAGAAGAGAAGAACTTTGCTTCTCTTCTCCACAAACTAAATAAATGGAACAATTTCTACCTTTCCTTGGTAGGTAGATTTCAAGTATGTTAGAAAATTCTTTCCTCCTATAGCTTGTATTACTCCTTTGTGTGGATGTTTAGCAATTATCAAGTTAATGAGATTCAGAAGACCATCAAAATCTTTCTCTGGTTAGATGGTAAAGGCAACAAAAATGGTATTTAGTTAGATGGGAGTGGTGTTGTCTTGGAAAGAATATGGGTGGTTTTGGGTTGAAGGATTTGAATCTTCAGGGTATTGCACTTGTTGCTAAATGGATTTTTCGGGCTCTAGAAGGTGAAGAGACTTGTAAGATTCTAGTTAGAAACAACATCAATCTCTCTAATCCCAAGCAGGCTAAATCTTGGAAATTGCTCCCCTTTGTTGACTTGGTTGCTTGTAGATTTCATGTCTCCCCTTTTGGGTCCTCTGTCTTAGAGTCTATTTGGAAGGTCTGGGAGTATGTTAGACACTTGGTTTCTAATAGTGGGATTCATGGCCAAGATAATATTATATGTGGTGAAAAAATCTATCTGGCAGAACCTCATGCATAAAGACAATCCGTTGGCCCTTGTCTAAGGCTACTTAGATAGGAGTTGGGCTCTTAAAGGCATTAAGACCTTCAATGATATCATTTGTAATGGGGCTCTAATCACGTGGTGTGATCTTTCTTAGAACTTCCTATTCCCGCCCTCTAATTGGAGGACATATGTTATGCTTAAAAATGCTTGCAACAGTGTAGACCTATCCAGGTCATGTGTGGTGAGGGATGATAGGTTTCTCTCATACACATGGGTGAATGGGTCACCACTGTGCAAACTCATTGCTAAAGTCATTTATAATTCTATACTAGCTAATGGCAATCTCATGCTTCACTTAAAATTTTCTTGGAGTTTATAGGGTACTAATGCTAATTGGCAGGAAGTGTTTAATTTTCATTGGCATTCTATTATCTCTCCTAAGCTTAAATGCTTTAAATGGATTTTTATTCTACATAGACTGCCTATTAAGGATATTCATAAAAAATAGTCTATTTGTGATATTTGCAAAAATACTGAAAATGTTAAATCATATTTTTTTCAATTGCCTTTTTGCCAGAGAGGTTTGGAACATGTTTGGTATTAACTTTGATAAAAGTTTATCTTTCTATGATGTTCTTAATGGTTTTATCAAGGGCATGAAAAAATATGTTAATTATTTCTGGTTTGTCCTATCTTGTGAAATTTTTTGGATTATTTTGGAAGTTTTTCAATGAGGCTAAATTTTAGAATAGGGGTAGGGTGCTTACAGAGTCTCAAGAGAGTCATTTTTCACAATGTTGGCATGCAGGTTACTTTGGTCATACAAATCTCTATGGAAAAGTTTGAGAGATTCATTGAGGAGGGCACGGTACAGGTCTACCTTTCAGAGATTTCCCATGGCTATACTTGTGTAGAGCTCCTCCCCGATTAAGCTTCGGTTAACTCAGTTGACCATGGTTGACCTTACTAACAAATTCTATAATTCAATAAGATGGGCTATGTTAGACGGATAGATTGGTGAGAAAAGTAATTGAACCAGGTTACGGAATCATTTCACCTTGAGGTGTACATTTTGATGTGTAATAGATACATAACTTTATATGATTCTAAAATAGGATAACTTTGAGATGATGTATGTCATTATTGGATCTGCAGGACTTTACTATGATGATAGAAATAGGATGCATATCTTATGTATGGATCAAAATTATGAGGATTATGATAATTGCTTATGTGGATTTATTTGGATATAAGATATATCAATTTGTTTAAATGTAAATTGTAAGCAGAGTATTTGATGTGTATTCTTATTTAGGTGTTTAATATTATATGAGGTTATTTGGAATTACTAATGTGTAATTGAGAAGTGTAGGAAAATTATCCATGTGACCATGGAAACATTATGGAGAACCAAACCTAGACCTATGTACGTTCGTAAAGCCAAGGGTTGTCTATTTAGAGAGACACCACCCCATATGTATCATATTTTATTTGTGAAAGTAAATGTTGCGTGTGTGTTAAATTAAATTTATTAATTTGTGTAAATCCAACAAGAGACAAATTTCATGTGTAATTTTGTAATGTATTTTGTTGTGTCACTTGACACATGTGTTGATTTATGTCTTGATTTTTGACTTGTCTCTTGGAGGGAGTTGTTCAACTATAGATTTTTCAAACATTTGAATGTGGTTCTAAAATTTCCTTGGGTAAAGTCTTTGGAGTGGTCAACTCAGGTTTGACCCGAAAATTAACTTCAAATGGGTTTATAAGGGGTCAAATGGACTCCTAGGGGTAGTTTAAAGGTGTTTCCTAAGGCCCATGAGGTATACCTATGGGTTAGGAGTATTTTTTAGGCATGTGTCTACTCCCATGTGGCTGTTTAGTCATCCCAAAAAGTGGGTTTTCTAAGATGTGCGAAAATTCAAAATTAGAAGGTGCCATCTAGGTTAGATAACCTTCCCTTTTGCTGAGAGATCCTTTTTGATCTTTTTCTTACTTTTTCCTTTTTCAACTTTTGAAACCTGTGAGAACTCTCAATGAGGTCTTCTTAGGCAAGAATGAGAGATTTTGTGGGTAATCACCCACTCTCCATTTTTGGAGACTAGGCATTTTGAAAAGTTGATTTTTTGGATTCGAAATTTAGCTAAGTGTAGAAGGGATGATTGTGGATTTGGGCTGCTCATCCTCAAACTAGTTCTAGCATACCTTTGGGCAGATTGAAGGTTGGTTCATCTCTTTGCTTTTTACGTTGCATGTCTATGATGGAAAGTTTGGTTGTATGTAAAAATGATTCTCTTGTATTTTCTTTTGTGAAAATTATTATTATGCAATCTATCTTTCATTTTCTTGTATGCATTTTTTGTGTTTTAGGAGTAACCAAGGCCTTCTACTCTTGGGAGAGTAGGATGGTCTTGTGGTTGGTAGAAGTTTGACAGCCCTCGAGTGAGAGATTCTCTTTATGAGAGCGAACTTAAGGGTTGTATTTGTGACCCTTGCTGCATGGCCTGGTTTGTGCATTTGGGGGTCATAAGGGGAGAAAGTGTGGCATAGATGCCTTGGGGGGCATAAGGAATGTGGGGTTAATGATCTTATGAAATAACTTTATTTTCCATGAGGTGGCATTGTGTTCTACCATTCTTGTAGTCTCCTCAGGGTATTTGGTCCACTACCACCCATGTAAAAATCATCACATTTTGTGATGGAGTGTAGCCTTGGTTGGGAAAGTGTTTGTTGTATGTTTTTCCCTTGCTTGTTGTGTTTGCATGTCTGTAACCTGTCTAGGGCTTGGTTCTCCAAGCTTGGGGGTGGCTTCTAGTAAGCCTAGGCTGGGAGGTGAGCACTCCATGGTCATAGCCTATAATTTATTTGCAGGTTGTTTCGAAGAAAAGAAAATGACAAGTAGAAGTTGTTGGATTTATTTGTTTGCAGAAAAAGATTTGGGAATGGAATATTTTATATTTTTAGTTGCAACAATGTAAAGGGAAACTAGATGTTGTATCTATTTTGAAAGGAAATGTATCTATTTTATTTAAAGTCCTCATTTAATAGAAATGAGGGACTAGTTTGGGTATCTCACCCTCTTGTAATGATGACTATATTGTATTCTAAAAATGCCTTAAATAAATGCATTTTTTCTGTTAAATTAGTATTGCATAAATGAAATATTTCTGTTGGGCTTTAGCTATGAAATGTTCTTAAAATATTAATGGTTGTATGCATTTTACATTAGAAATCTAAAAGTTCAATTTACCCCTTTAAGCATATAAATTATTGGAAAAGAATGAAATAGGGAAGCTTTCCTGTTAGTGAAAGAAAAAAATTAAGCATCTAGTCCTAACCATCTATTCTCCAATACAAATCATGGTTTAAAGAATTTACATGCATATCTCTAAGGTTAAATTCAAATGATTCTAGATTAATATAGCTGCCGTTTAAGTTTATTTAATTCTGTCATTTACTTATTTGTAGAAATTAAAATCTAAAGTTAAATAGTCTATCTAATTTAAATAAAAAACTTATTTATATAGTTGCCGTATAAATTTATTGAATTCTATCAATTATTTATTTGCAAGAAATAAATCTAAGGTTATATAGTTTATCTCATATTTTAGCAACATGGAATTTAAAATAAAGAAAAAAAAAATACATTGATCTAAATCTGAATATTTTATTAATCTGTTTAAAAGTTCAAAAAAAATATATATACAATGTATATTTGTATAGTAAATCCAACCCTAGATAGCTTATGCATCTAATATATATATATATATATATATATATATATATATATAAACAAATAAAAAAAATAAAAATAAAAAATAAAAAATAAAAATAAATTAAGCAAGAGGGGGGGGTTTACGGGGCCGAACCGGCGCGGCTTGAGCCGCCACTGTGGCTACCCACAGTGGGTGGCGCGGGGGCCATCACTGTGGGCAACCATAGTGGTCGGCTTGGGGGCCTCCCACTATGGGTAATCACAGTGGAAGGGCACCCGGCCCGCCACTGTGTTTACCCACAGTGGGCGGCGGCTAGCCGCCACTGTGGGTAACCATAGTGATGCTCCGGGGTGTCCACCGTCGGTGCCCTAACAACCCTTCCCCAAACACTCCATCGCTTCTCCTCCATGGCCACTCCTCCCCCTCGGCCCTGCACAGTAAGAAAAAAATAAAATAAAACCCTGACCCAGTTAGGGTTAGGGTAGCACAAAAAGAAAAAAGAAGAGATTATAAAATGTAAGGGGCATATTAATATATATATTTTAGTTAGGGTTTTCGTGGATATTTTATAATAATGTGAAAACTTATATATATATATATATATATATATATATATATATATATAGAGAGAGAGAGAGAGAGAGAGAGAGAGAGAGAGAGAGAGAGAGAGAGAGGAATGAATAGGGCAAATTGTAGATTAAACATTTATTAGGTGTTTATATTTTATATAGGTTTTATATAAACATATGGGTATATTTAAGAATGATGTTTAAATTTAAAATATTTATGAAGTTTAATCTTTTAGAAAATTTTATGACAAATTTGATAAGTTATTTTGGCTATGGGAAAATATTTTTTTAGTCCACCTAAATAAAGGTTTTTGTGAGATTAAACTTTATAGGACAATTTTCATTATGGATTTAATTGACCCTTTAGTCGAAATAGTTTAATCACATTTTAATTATTGTAAAATAAAATATAGACATTTATAAACTAAGTGCTACGACTAACTTATTTAGTTCCTTAATATTATCTTTGTCAATTAATTTAGAGACTTTTGCGTAAATGAGTTTATTTATTTATTTAATGGTGGGATTATAATAATTTCTTTGGAAGCGGATATCGTGGTGGAATTATATACTTTCAAAAATAAGTCCAAGACCTTGATCTTGCGAACTCATTTAGCCTAGATGAAATCTTATACTAAATAAAGCAATTAACATTTTAACGTTTGACACTTCAATTTCCAATTGCTCGATTAATTAATATTATTACGTTAAAATCATATTAATAATTAATTTATAGACGCAAGATTTAATCAGGTATAAAGGAAGGATGTTTTATCACGGATGAAGGAAACTTGTTAGGAGACAAATAATTATTATTGAATCAAGTAGTTATATTAATGCCTATTTAGTAGAAGTCGATCTAACTAAGAATTATAAATTTTAATTGTAATAAAGAGGACATTCGATGTGAATATATTATTGTCCTTATAAATTCATTTTGTTTTGTTTGATTATAGGAGTTATCATAAATTGTTATGTTAGGAATATCCTAACTTTGTCGTCTAGGAGTTTCATAGAAACCTAAGGCTTCTAGATAAATTTGTTCTATTCATCGCTCACATTAGAAAAACATTTTATTATAATTTAAGGTTCCGCTTGGAGCAACCTATTAAGTTGTCACATCTAATTAAGCATAGGTTTCATATAATTAAGTGTTCAAAAAAATTTTGTTGTGTGTGTTTTTGCCCAAAAGTTTGGGCATGACAACTTGGATCAAATTCACTAATGAGTGGTCTCCATTCGTGAGTGCACTTGAAGCCTATGTCAAAGAGATCAATGATAAGAGGCAAGATGACTTGAAGAAACAAATCCTCACCAAAGTACCTATTGTGGTCCAAGACTCTAGGATATCCATCTGGATGGAAGGGCCAAGGGGTTGGACCTCTTGGATTGACAAATAGAACATTTTCATTGATGCATATCTATGTAGATAGGATGTTGTACATGATCTGTCTAGATTAGTTTTGCTGCTATGTATCTTATTTTGGTATGACGCCATACTCGCTAGTATACTACCATGATACTAGATTTGTTTTGCTTCTATGTAATTTATTATGACATGTAGATAAGCACTATACTCTGTCTAGGATAGTTCCTTAATTTGACCATGATGAATGCAGTCTATTTGATAGTCTGAACTATGTTGATGTTTTTTTGTAAGATGTTTGGTTTTCTTATATTTAATATAAAAAAAATAAATGTATGAAGAAAGACATCGATTGAAATTTTGGCATAACTTTTTAAGATAGATATGTTAGTAAATAAAATAATTATATATAAATACATTATACTTATTATATTTTAAAAATAATAGAAATAAAAAAATATAGAGCATAGAAAATAAATTTATTGAAATATTTATATAATTTAGTAAATAAAATCGTAAGTAATAATGGATTTTAATAAATAAAAAATAATAACTAATATATTTTATGAATAGAAGTGTAATACTTTTGAAATATTTATGTAATCAAATACAAAGTAAATAATTTAATATATAAAATAAATGATGTAATGTCCAAAAATTATATAATTTAATATATTGTTATCATTCTTCTTTTTGTGGGTGTTGTTTGAATTGGGGATGTGCAATAAGGTTTTTCTTGTTTTTTATTAAGGTAAGGTTTTTCTTGTTGCTACCATTAAAATTTATTATAATGGATGTATTTGTGTCAATGTTAATTTGATTTATAGTTTGGTGTATGTTTATCAATTTCTTATATTGAAAAGATGTTTGTACATTGTTCAAGTGTATCTCAAAATTGTCTTAAGATAATTTATAGATATTAATCCATCTTTCTACCACCCATCTTTCTTTGTGAATAGTGTATTATTATCTTTTTAAATAACAAAAAGTAATAAATGTATAATTCATAAAAACCCCAACCCTTCAAATATATTATTGTAGGAGGCATGTACTTCCCACACTGACCCCAACCATAACCCCCCTATACTCCAAGAGATAGTTGAGAATTCATTAATGTTAAAGTCATGACTTCATATGATAACCATGGTTAGCGAAATAATTATGATCATTCTTCTCCACTTCATTATAGCTTCACTAATATCAATAAAAAATTAAAATTTATATTTTATAAACGATTGCCTGCATGTTATTGTTGAACTATAAGAAAAATATATTGTACTAGAATTTATAAAAAATAAATTATAATTATCAATAAAGTTTTGAATGCAAGAACTTATTTAACTTTGAGAACTATCAATTTATACAAAATTAAATTAATGAATGTAGAGAAGAAAAGAAAGAAAAAAAAGTTATATTAAAAAATAGAAGCTGCCGACATGATAAGAAGGAATCTTAACAAATTTATCTCTTATCAAATAATATTTAAATCATATGTTAAAATCTTAAATGGGTCTCATCTTTTGCCTCCATAAGCTTCATTACTTGTACCCATGTATTTTATTCCTTGCTCCCATATGAATTCTTTCCTTGTTAAAAATTTCCTGTCTTCATCCAAGTTTTGTTTTGGTTTATTTAAATGTTAACTTACTACAAGCAATTACCAAACTTAAGTGTATTCTTCATGTGTTTTAATAGTGCATATGTAATTAAATGTATGTTCTACGTTCTTCTTGAGAAATTGTACTATAGGATTTGGCCATTTCACTTTTCATTATTGATCATGTGTTAATCAACATGGATCATTAGATCTTATGATAGCTTGGACTTTGGGTTTGGTGTTTGTCATTTGTCAACAAGTGTGTTAAAATAAAGTGTTATATATGAAATTAATAGAGAGGTGTCATATGGTTTTAGATAACAAATGTGGTGGGTTTGAACTGATGTTTTCTTTGTGGTATTTACATTATTCATTATCCCATAATTTTGATCTACTCATCTATCGATTCTTGTGGATAGAATCTATGTCTTACAATATGAATACTGTGAATACAACTTTTAGTTCTAAGAGCACTTATAACAATGAAGAATGTAATGAGTGTCAGACTGTCCCAATTGCAACTAAACCAAGAATGGGGATGTTCCAAGCACCTAATCCTCTTGTTTTAGGGAACCAACCTTTTTAACTATCATTGTATTTTCAGGTTTCATATATGCAATAATCATTGCATGTTGAATAATGAACAAATATTATATCTTTCAACATGCTTCATTTATATTCACATTTTGTCAGAAATTCAATTTCATAGTGAAGAAATATAATCAGATTTGGAATTTCAGGAGTTGAATAGCAATGGCATATTGTATATATGCTACCATATCTATATCAAATTTGTCGATGTTATATGAAGTGAATTGTATGTGTTTATATGGCTAACATGAGCTATTTTTGAAATCATGCATTCCTCAAACTTGTATCAAAATATTCATTTCATTCTTTTTCTTAATTGAACAAAAAAAATATCATTTGTATTTTTTCTTAGCCCAAATTAATATTCATATATATATATATATATATATATATATATATATATATATCATGTCTTAAAAAATTAAAATTGTATCTATAAACTTATAACCTTTAAGTTTGTTTTTCTTGAAGACAATAAAATTATGAAGGAAAAATAATCCACCATATATATATATAGTTTTCTATACAATTCAAGCAGTGAAAACCTCCATAAAACTTTGATAGGAATAGTATCATATGGAATCAAATAATTTATGCAGTATAATATAAAATTAAATTCATATTATATACCTTCATATTCTAAATATTACAATATATATTTTAGATTTTTTTATTTTTTTTCAT
Organism: Cryptomeria japonica; assembly: GCF_030272615.1. Classification (NCBI taxonomy): domain Eukaryota; kingdom Viridiplantae; phylum Streptophyta; class Pinopsida; order Cupressales; family Cupressaceae; genus Cryptomeria; species Cryptomeria japonica. Next base: position 226,615,485 of record NC_081415.1, on the reverse strand, counting down.
ATAAAGATGTTTGAGTTTGTATAATAAGTTATTTTGCTGGAAATGTAATGGCAACTACATATATTTTTACATACGGTGAATAATAGAAGGCAAACCATTATTTCACTGTTGATGTATGTATGGTGACTGTTATTCACTTTATTTTCACATAAAGTGTATAATAGAAGACAAACTATCTTCATATAGGTATTAATCTGATATGAAATCTATGTTTGGCGCTGAAATCTATGTACATTGCTATGAACATAAATTAATAATTACTCACTATAGACGTTAGCTTACTCACTATAGACGTTAGCTTTCAGATATTCATTTTAAGTTTATTTTTCTTCATATTTTAAATAAATTGTAATATTTCAGATATTCATTATTCGCTGATCATGAGTCTATGGGAGCCCAGGTGGAGACAAACCTGGCACAATGCCCTTTAATTATTGTTCTCTTGGTAAGCTATCTAGCTTGTACAAATAAAAATTATTGTTTGAAATATAAAATATTAATTTTTGTGTGTTTATATATTAATAATTACAATACATTATACTAATAGTTGTGACTTTAAAGTTGTTGTTGCTATCAAATGTACAATTATTTGTAAAAAGTAATCAATCATGTGATGCTACATCAGCTGCACAAGTATAAGGGCCTCATTCACATGACTATTGATTCAAGTCAAGAACGAGTTCCATCATCTCTCCAAGTGAACAACATCATTACTCTATGATCTCTCATCTCCTTTGCCTTTCAATACAAGTCAAACTTCTATGAGATTAGCATAGATAGATTTTAAGATAAATAGTTACACTCTTTAAAAATCACCTTGTTTTGGATATTTTGAAAGACAAGTTGCAAAGCAGATAAAGAATTGAATTTGCATCCCTCCCACTTTGCCTTCTTAGTTCTTCACGACCTGGATAAAATGGACACGATTCTCCCCTGCCTTTCTATCATTGGTATTGTAGAAACAAATAATGTAATCAATTCATTATCAACCATAAAGGTACCACTAGCAAATTAAAAATGAGTGAAGAGAAAATCAGAGCAAAGATGAAATATTGATGCACTAAACTAACATTAGAAGACTCATTCCATACCTTTATTGATTAATAGATGTATATATTTATACATATAGAGGACACAACTACATTTCTATAAACTTGCAAATTATATTGACAACAAGCTATAATTCTTGCTAGTAAACTATTATTAAGATAGTTAGGTGAAGATGTAACTAGGACTCTTATACATACTTGCACTTCATTTGCTACACATGTTGCAACTGTTATGACTTATTCTAACACTCCTCCGTAAGGAATATTACAAACTAGGAATTAAACTAACATAAAACAAAGTAGTACATTATATAAAAGCTATTCTTTGAATATAATTCATAGACTAGTAAGAATTCTTCAAGTTGCTTCCAACTGTTGGTATAGTCATGTAGCTCATTCAAGTTTCCAACATAATTTGACAACATTTGCACATGAAGTTCTCATCACCCTCATTAAGAATTCTTCAATTTGCTTCCAACTGTTGGTATAGTCATGTAGCTCATTCAAGTTTCCAACATAAATTGACAACATGTGCACATGAAGTTCTCATCACCCTCATAAAGGTATGATACTGAACTTCTAGATTTTAATTCTAGATTTTAAGATCTCCCCTGAACTATCAGATTACCAATCCTCACATGTATGTCTCTTAACCTCAATGAGTTATATAGATTGAATCCTTTTTTATCTTTAAAGCATTTGCCTCTTAAAAATGGGGAAAGTTCATCATCTTCAATGATGTCATCATCACTAACAACTGGTGGTTCCCAGCAACAATTATATTTAAGCAAATTATTTAGCTTTCCCTTTGAGAAGATCGTTTGCACTAGCTTTACAATTAATTGCCATATGACCTAATTTCTTATATTAGTATCACTCAATCTCATTCTTACTAGAGATTCTCTTTCCCATTGTTTTCTTTGAGTATAATGCAAGTTCAAGCTAAGCATCTTCTCTTGAATCACCTTTAACAGCACTATTTTCTTCAACTAAGAGCACTGAAATCACATCTTTTAAAGTCTGTGTCAATATCTGATTGAGAGTAAATATAATATTGTTATATTTTCAAGGCAAACTATTTAGCAAAATAGCTTTAGTGTCTTCTTTATCAACCACAACACCAACTTTTGCTAGCTGTTTAATGAAAGATCTCAAATTGCTTATGTGGTTAGCAATAGTAATATTATGTTGAATGTAAATAATTGTAGCTTTGAAGAGAACTTTTTATTTGTTGCTTTTGCTCCAAACAACTTATTTGATTTCTTGAGATGATTTTTCTAAATCAACATGATGTAATAATGAATCTAAAAGAGCAAGATCAATAAGAGACTGCTTTCTTATCTCTACTTTCCCAATTAATCTTCTTTTTAACATCTATAGGTACTACTTCAGTATCGTTAACTACTTATACCCCATAAACTTTTTTTTGTCAATTGTATTTTCATTTTCACCTTACATGTGTGAAAATTATGACCATTATATTTTTCTAGAGGTACATGCATTTCCAAATACTTGTATGATGAAAAACAACAAAATACCTTTAAATGTTGCACGGTAGCGGGAATTCAATAACAACAGATTTGCAGATGTAAACTTTGAATGCCAACATTCAGATAGGGCACACAAAACATGGAGATTAAATAGTGACAATAATTTCTCTCTCTTATACATCAACTTTGATACACTCAATCTTGATCAGCAAGTGTTTGACTCCCGATTCAAAGTAGAGAAAAAAATATTCTCTTTCCTTCTGCGCTGCAGTTTAACCAATTGTAGGTCTCTGATGTCTTTTGAATGCAGCTACGTTCCAGCCAGTCGATGACTCCACCGCAATTGTACACAGCAGCAAATATATACCCCCACATACTCTGGCAGAAAATTTCTCCAATCGGGTGTACAGGCACAAATTGCAGTTTCTGAAATCAAATTAAACAAGAATGCAGAGAAAATCAAAACAGAGATGAAATATTGGAAGACGCATTCCATGTCTTTATTGATTAATAGATGTATATATCTAGAAGACACAACTACTTACCTATAAACCTGTAAACTATATTGACAGCAATTATTAATTGATAGTTAACTGAAGATGTAACTAGGACTCTTACACATACTTGCACTTCATTTGCCACATACGAAGAAACAGTTATGACTTATTCTAACAGTTATGAGGTGCATAGTTGTGTTTCATCAAGACATGTCTGGAGAATAATGTCAATTTTTCGTGCAGTTAATAAGCTGGCCTCAAACATTACATTCACAATTAAAGCTAAACTACATTTTAAAGTATAGATCACATGAAAACAATACCTGATGATTGTCACTGAGCAAGAGAGAATCTATTTTTTTAAGTTATTAACAATTCAGTATTGGTCTCCCGGAGTGTTTTTGAGAAATGCCACTCGATCCAACATAGATAATATGTCTTCCCATGCTAACAAGCATTTTAGGCCATTTTCTTCTAACTGATAATCTGTGACCGTTCCAGTGTAAAACACAGTTGATAATCTGTGTGTTGTCAGGTGTATAAGCCAAGATTATAACGACCAACGTAGACATTAATGATTTGCAACTCTTTTGAATTACGTTGCAACTGCTGCAAGTTCACTTAAACTTGCACATGTATGCAACTCTTTTGAATTACGTTGCAACTGCTGCAAGTTCACTCAAACTTGAACAATATGTTAGGTTAAGCTCAGTAAGAGTGGCCAACTCCCCAAATTCGGCTGGTACCTGCATGGAAATTATTGAAGTTTAAGGAGAAAAAAAATTAATTAAAAATCACAATTAAGAAGGAAGAGATAAATAATTATTTTGCAAAAATTGTTGACCACTTGGCATGTATGGACTCAAATGACACCCTCCTTAAATCCATGTATTGCTAGTTATCTCAAAAGGTTGAGGTTGAATATAGTGATTGGTAAATTGGATATCTAACAATCTATATGAAGAAACCTTAGCTCACCAACAACCAATTGTTTGACACATTTCCCTTTCATAATTGTCAATTTGGTTGTCTCATATTCTAAATAAAATACAGCCAAAGACTGTCTAATTGCATCCAACTCTTCTGCAAATATAAGTAAGGGTTTCTATCCCTGCTCCTTTTACTTGGGAAACTGATTCAGGGGTAGCGACCATCAACACTTTTCAACATATAAACAATGAAACTGGGGAGATCTTTCTCCCAACTTACCTATGTAATAGGTAACAACCATCACTACAAATGCACAACTTTTGAAAAGAATCAAGGCATCAGAAGGACTTGGTTTCACCATGTGTTGGATTCCCAAACAACACTTCCTTACAATCCTTCACAAACTCCAAGCTTCTCTTCACAATGAGCCTAGGCTTCATTGCCTACAAACACCAACCAATGGCTTAATGCTTCATATAACTCCACTAGCCATGGGAACATCTTCGAAAAGGTAAACATGACATTTTCCAACCCTTAACAACCCTCAAAAATGTGTAACAGTAAAGTCATATTTCATTGATTTTTCCCTCTATACACCATCCTCCTTCCACACACACCTGAATTCGACCATTCATTGCCTTTTAAGCCTTTTATAGCCTTTCATGACAGTTACAACTAATTTTTAAACTCCCATAACCATTGGGATTCCCCTCTTTACAATTTTTGTAATGATTTTTTCCTTTTCTTTTGGTTAATCATGACAACTTTTACAAAACTTGCTAAACAACCTTAACCAAGACTCTTATGTCTTGAAACAATTACAAATATGTTTGAAGATGCCAAATAGACCCTAATACAATGATAGAATGCCATTCGACACATATTGATAACATTTTACCTCTGCATGACTATATTGACTATTTTCTAACAACTTTACATCATGGGCCCAAAAGGGTTTCCAATTACACGTGTTGACTATAAAACATCACAAAATGGTCCATAGGACCGTACTAAAACATAATAGACTTAAAGTTTCCTTGTGGAGGCATGATCATTGGGTACTCTTGCACTAGAAACAAAATGATGAAATTGAAACACATTATCAAATGAATTTAACAAAAAAAAAGTATATGCCTTCTCTTTATTTAAGGTTAGAATTACTTTTTCATATATTAGAATCATTTATTTTTTAATTTATGATGGGTAGTTGTTAGAATGAGATCATGAATCTTTATATTCTTACCTTCTTTCTTGATGAGATCTCTTTCTTGGAAGCATTTTGTTTCTTCCATTCTCACAATGCATGCAACCTCCTCTTGGTTCCAACTAGAGAAGAATGAGAATATGTCGTAGAATGCTTCTTTAGCACTTGGATTAAGCCCCAAGTAGGAAAGCACAACCATTGACTCATAAAAACTATACTTCTGACTTCCACCGACATCAGCTCCAAATTTTAGCCAACAAAGTACTCTCTCATATGATTCAACTTTGTTCTTTTGTTGATAAAAGCTCCAATAACTTTCAAAAATGGAAGACAAAACTTGTGTTTTTTTACTATTTGCATGGATTGAGGTCTTTCTTGTAATACAAACTCTTTTTATTGTTCCTTTTATTTTTTTCGCATAACACATCAACAACTACATCAATGGAAAGATATCCAATGTCATAGAGTTTGCAAGGTTCAATTCCAGAATATTATTAACTCTCAATACAATTGTTTTGTTAGACACAATGCACCACTGAGAGGGGGAGGGGGTGAATCAGTGGTTCTCAAAACCTTTTCTGCTTCTGCAGTCCTTAGAGAGAAAACCAATTGATAGATTTAACCTAATGCAGACTTACCAGTTAGTAGGAAGACTAACTCAAATACACACACACACACACACACAAGGGAACATCACATAACTCTAGGATGTACGAGGAAAACCCATGATGGGAAAAATGTCGGTGAGCAATGCTGCTGGAGTCTACTGCTCCAATCCAGCCTCACAATGAAAACACTGTTACAAAGTTTAGGGCACCAACTCAAGAAACACCAACCCCTAACTTTAGGGCACCAACCCAAGGAGCTACAACCCCTATCAGATTAATGGGCTACAACCCAAAGGAGCACCAACCCCTACATTGAGCTACAACTAAGTGCTCTCAATGGATAACATTAATTACAAAAGTGGTTTTCTTGTTACAAGTGAATCTTGCAACCTTATCATATGTTTTGCTCTGTCGATGAGATATCTTCTCTGCTACACCGACTCACTCTTCTTGCTGCTCTACACCTACTACTTCTCTATCGGTAAGCCTTACTGGTTCATTTCTCTTTTGTCCTTCTCTCACTGAATCTCCTCTTTGCCTCCCTACTCATCACTGGTATTAACACACTACCAGTTCTCTGTTTATGTTTTCTACAGCCTCCTTCACTTCTACTTGACCAATACGAACACTATCGGTTCTTCACAATGACCTGTTGAATGCTTCAACCAGGTTCTCCCACTCTCTTACTCACTTCTCTCAAATTCTCGTATAGCACTTGGTTGATTTTCTCTTACTTGTAGAAGTATCCCACTTCGCAGTAGCACAATGATCTTCTGTACAACAACAACAAACAATCTTTTTTGCCTTCATACTTATAGTCTAGAATTCCCACCAAAAACTAATTCAAAAAACTGGGCGGTTAGGGTTTCCTCACAATCATCAAGGCTGATCAAATCCAATCAGATCTTGCTCAATCTAATCTTCCTAACATTCACCTGCACAGGTTAGCCATCAATGCGCTTTCCAGAACACGCCTTCCATCTTTAGCAGCCTGTGAACAATTTGTCGACATATATCTTGGTCAATCACCATTAATGCCTCTGTTGTTTCCTTATCAAACTCTTCAATCAACCTAATTTTATTGCTTTTATTTAGGTGCCAACAACTCCCTAATTCTTCTCTGTTTGTTCATTCTTCCTTGAGCCACATGCTTCTGACCTAATCCACAAATCACGGGATCCACTATCAGTGCACACCTATCAAGATACCTAACCCCGCACAATACTTCACCAACCTCTTGTGAGCTTGCCACCTTGATCCCATGTGGCATCCATGTCGATCAACTACCAGCTTGGCACTCCAACTTGGTCCAGGTAGGATCACCGACCAAACACTATACCAACTCCTTACTCATGCTGGTTCGCTAACTCTTCTGGTCTCAACCATTCTACCGATTACCTCTTTTGATGACCCCATGTCATCAACCTTCACAAGACTCCATCTTCTTTTTGGACAGGTCGGATTCCTATGTTTGCACTCACTCAGCCTTGCCTTCTTCTTGATTAGCTTTGACCATATCACAACCGATTTGTCAAGATGACAAACACTTCACATTTCCTCCTTACTAGCATCTCTTCAGACAGGCACATGTGATTTAATGTGAGCACATTCACTATCAGTCATTACTTCTCAAGATGACTGCATCTTCATCCGGTGGGAGTCATGTTGTTCTGCCACCTTGACAACATACCTATTCATTCTTCTCTACTAGTGTTGATGACATTTAGTTAACATTTTGCCTCTTCATGACAAACAACCACTCAACCACTTTTCTATCTCATCACACAAGTCATGCACTAACTTGTCTCTTCCAGTGTTGATGTGATTTAGATAACATTCTGCCTCTTCATCACAAACAACTACTCAAACACCTTTCTGTCTCATCACACAAATCATGCACTAACTTTTTGCACTGGTGACCCCTGAGGTCAACTTCCTTACCATAACCGGTGTTCATCCCATACCGGTTGACATCAATGACAACACAATGGCAACATGTTTCTCTAAATGTGACCAAAATTTTGTTACACTTGTGACATCCTTAGGTAAAATATTTTCTAATGGATCTAGATACAAAACATTGTCAATATATAAGAAAATATATTATTTCTACATAGTGTCTTATAAGCTCTAACTTCCACATTGAGAGTTTCCTACATCATGTTTGGTGGTAGTAGATTCTTGCAAAATCAAGGATTGGAGATCTACTTTAGGATCTTTTTATAGAAGATAAATGAGTGTAAGTTTAGAATGTTTCTAGCCCCATAATTTGTCATGCAAAGACCTGAACAAATTGCATCTTCTGATGTGCTCTTGCTAGACCCACCAATACCATATATGATCATAACCATTTATGCACTATCACTCTCCTATTTGAGCCATTGAATGTATTCCTCAATTTTCTTTTATGTTCCAACTAATAGTTAGAGCAATATGTTAATCTAGCCCCTATAATGCTTAACAACATAGCACCTCAATAATAACTAGCTAGTGATGTTTTACCAACATCATTGTTGAGGGTACGAATAAGGGGAGGAGGATTAACTATGTTTTGCACACCTTTCAGAAAAGAGGTGCTTATTTATAAATGAAGGATCTTGCAAATGTCATCCATATCCCTACAAAGTTGTTGAAGCTTGGGTTTATCCCTTGAAGCTTTCAACATCCTTTAATTATACAATCAAATGGAAAGAAATTGCAATCTAGTGCAAAGAAACATTGCTGAACACAAAAAAGATAAATATAATGCCTACCTATAAAAAATGTAACACTAAATCTAGTGATTTTGTTAAGAACTAATCTTCATATTAGAGAACCAATAGACAATCATTAAAACTTAAAAATAAATTATTTATACGTAAAATCATTATGCACCTTTTATATTTCATTCTCTTCTCAAAACAACATGAGATGACTCTTGTCGTACTATTAATTATATAGATTCATTCAATTTAGCATGCAACTCCTTTTATAAACTAGGAAGCTCTTGAAGTTCGAGGATTATTTTTTCACAAATGAATCATGTAGACTTAAATAGTATTAAACACTCCTTGTTGTTTTCAATGGTGTCTATAATTGCTAAATATATACCCACTACTAAGAAACCCACTACATCCTTGTGGATATTTCCAACAACATTCAACACTTCTATGCATGTTTCATGTTTATTTCTAATGCATTATGTTATTTGTAAAATAATAACAAATTCAAAACAAATAAACTCCCAACAAATAGAATTAGTATTTCCTCTTCAACTTCCATGTAATTCTCAACATCTAATAATTAATGAAAGGTCAGCTCATCCATATCATATCGGAAGAAAATCTAAAGATATTCATAAATGTTTATGACAGGATTTTTGAGGCATCTTTTTATAGGATACTCATTAAGATCTGATCGAATAAAAAACTCTTGAGGAGTGAAAATTTTGAGACTTTTGTACTCATCTATAGCTTTATTCGCTAAGGAATTTGTGCAACTATTGATCTCTCGAAAGTAGTGAGAAACTGGAATTCCTCTAGCTTTGAAAGGAATGAATGAATGTCATCTAATATGTATTTTAATATTTATTTATTTCCTTGAATATAGTCATAGAACCTTGAATGTAATTTTTTTTAAAACCAAAGTCTAATGCTAGTTATAAGACAATTCTAAGGTCAAGCAACTCTGTCACATTGTTTGTGTCAAGTAGGAGGATCTAGCATGTTGTTTTAAAAATATTTCCTTTAGCATGGACCTGAAGATAATCCTAGTGCTAGAAGTGCCTAGGTTCTCTCGAGATGCACCATCAAAGTTGATTTAGATTCAATTTGGAGGGAGAGGAGTCCATTTGGCTTGTAGGTGACTAATTTTCTTGTCTCGAATTGGTACAAAACCCATTGGAGGAGTGGGTTTTAGTGATTTGTATCTTTTGAGCATCAACACATCCCATGATGAAAACATCTTTAGCTTGGAACTACTCTTAGAAATTTAACAAATTGTGACTTCTAAGATTGATTTTTTAATAGAAGAGATTACTTTTCCAAATGTTGAAATAACTTTCTTGAAAACTTTATTATTCCACTCAAGCCATATATTATATACTAATATTGAAGTATTGATTTCCCATTTGTAGGCAAATTTTGAGCCTTTGTATAGTGTGGGCCATTACGAAATTGACCTATTAGAGTATTGTGAGGGGGGCATACCAATCCAACATTTAATATTAAGAAGACCGATAACTTTGTACAAAGGTGCAATTTGGTAGAAGATGATCAGAGGACTCAAAATATTTCCCACATAAAACACAAGAAAATATAGGAGTGATACCTAGTCTGTCAAGCCTCATACATGTCAAATATTTGTCTTTAACTGCAAGCTAGACAAAACTACTAGCATTTGGAAGACAAGAGTTTCCCTAAAAGAAATTTGAAGGCTAGTTCTCACTTCCTTCTTGAGCAATCAAGAGTTCAAATTCCTTCTTGATTGAATATAGACCCAAGTTTGCCTTTGTCCAACATATCTCATCCTCATTCTAAGAAAATATTATGGTTCTTTTTGCTAGTTCAGTCTCCAAAGATACTTTAAGATAGGCATGAACTGGTAAGAAGTCAAAATACCTCCATTGTACCTTGTAGGGAAAGGTATCACCAACAATAATGAGATAATTTTTAACCTCAGGAACCACAAAGAAGCTTGAGAATGTATTCTATTAACACTCAATTCCTTAGGGAGTGCACTAACTTGTGATCATTTCTGCAAGAATCTTCCCAAAAGTGAGATTTCTCTCCATTATGGACCTCCCAAGTTAAATGTGGAAGAAAAATGTCCTTGCAAGAGGCTATAAAATTCTACTATTTTATAGCCAAGGGGCAAATTCTATAGGGTAAAAATTATTTATCTATTTGTGGCATCCAATTAGCTATGTTTTAACAATTTGCATCATCTCAAAGTTGAGCTTGCATAGATCCTCCAAATCATTTTTGCACCAAGAAGTCTATTTTAAAGGAGAATGTTTCTAATACCCACATTAGCTTGCTCCTTTGGGAGACATATCTTATCCTAGGCTACCAAAGGGATTTCACCTCAGCCATGTATGTTATCAGCCCAAAGAAAGGATCCCAATAGTTTTTTCAATTCATACTTTTATCTTTAGGCATCTAGAGGAAAGTCATAAGGTAGATGGGGATGGCACTTAAAATTGATTTGATCATAAGGTTAGTTTTTTTGCTAATGTGAGCCATTTGAAAGTTTTCAATTCAAGATGCATGAGGAGATAGTGGAAATTCCCCATGGTTGTGATGTGTGGCAAATGACAAGGGTTATCTTGAAAGAATTGCATCTAGTCTTTGTGCAAGAGCGGGACCCACCATTAAAGGAAAATTTTCCTAACTTCATATTTTAAAAGTCAAAAAATTTACTACTATAGAAAAGTCTATAGTTATGGTGACTCACAGTGGACCTTCGCTTGTGAAGGTTGGAATAAAAATATTTGGCTCCACAAAGTAGACTCTTTCTTCTAGTGAACTTACTAGTAGTCCATATCAAACATCAAAATGTACAATTAGTAGTACAATTTTCTCTTTGGAGGAAGAACAATCTCAAAAATGTATGAATAATAGTAATTTCCAAACCTACCAAATCTAGAAGTAGACCAAAGCCACATGTTTTGTTTTCTTTAATGATGATTTTCATCATAAGAAAAAACCACAAAGGACTTGCACTTAATAGAATAACTAGAGGACTTACACTTGGTCTTATCATACACAATTAGAGGCCAATGCATAGGAATGTGTCTATATGGCTGACCTGGTATGTAAGATGTCTGAATCCTTAACTGACAAATATGTCGACAATGTCAAAAAAAATAGTAATCAAAGTGACATAATAGTTTGTTAATGTAAACAAGGTTATTATCAAACTAGTTAAGACTAGATTTGACCTTTTCACACTTAATTTAAGTTTACTTAGGCTAGTTGAGTTAGTTTTCTCACCTCATGTGGTGTAGACATGTGTCGTCCCTTGTGGAGACACCTTGTGCATGCACACTTGCCACTTGCTCTGTCAAGTGAGCTAAAAGTATTGCATTCTAGAAGACTATAGAAGATTTTCTATTGAAATGTGCCAAACAAAACAAAGACAAAGACAAAACTTAAATTGGACAAACCAAAGATCAACCCATCCACATCATATTGGAAGAAAAAATAAAGATATTCATATATGTTTATGACAGGAGTTTTGAGGCATCTTTTAATAGGATACTCTTTAAGATCTGAGCTAATAAAAAACTCTTGAAGAGTTAAAATTTTGTGACTTAAGTGCTAGTTATAAACCAAGTCTAAGGGCAGGAAACTCTACCACATTGTTTGTGTCAGGTAGAAGGATATTGCATACTACTTTAAGAATATTTCCTTTAGCATGGACCTAAAGGTAATCTCATTGACAAAAGTGCCTAGGTTGCCTCGAGATGCACCATAAAACTTCAATTTGATGATCATCAACACATCCCATGAGGAAAACATCTTTATCTTGCAGCTCTTATAAATGTTAGAGATTTCAACTTCTAAGGTTGATTTTTTCAATAGAATAGGTTACTTTTTCAACTGTTGAAACAAATTTCCTTAGAAGTTTACTATTTCACTCAAGCCATATATTCGATACTAAGAATGAAGCACTGATTTTCCATAAGCAGGAAAATGTTGAGCCTTTGTGTAGTGCATGCCATTATAAAATTGACCCATCAAGCATGAGGGCTTCACTTAGTGAGCTCGAGTTATATAATGTGTGTTCATGGCATACTAAAGAAATTCCCTATTTTCAAAAAATATTGCCCTAAACTCCTTTTCCACCCCTCCCAATACACAACCTGAATTTAAAGCCCCCCTATTTTCACTAAATATTGCATTTTTTCATATCTCAACTTAAAAACCCCCTTGTTTTCACCGATGAGCAAATATATTGTACCCTCATTTTTGGGATATTAAACCCCCCAATATGAACGCATTTGATATGATATTATCGATCTAGTGAAGCCCTTGTGCCATCAAGGGATTGTGAGGGGGGCATACCGATCCAACATCGAATATTACAATGACCAAAAACTTTGTACAAAGGTGCGATTTGGTAGAAGATGATCAAAGTACTCAAAATATTTCCCACAAAGAACATAAGAAAAGAGAGGAGTGATGCCTAGTTTGTCAAGCCTCATACCCATCAAAATTTTGTCTTTAACTACAAGCTAGGCAAATCTACTGGCTTTTGGAAGATAAGAGGGTCCCTCAAATAGATTTGAAGTCCAATTTTCACTTCCTTCCCAAGCAATCAAGAGTTCATATCCCTTCTTGATTGAATATTGACCCGAATCTACCTTTGTCCGATATATCTTGTCCTCATCCTTAGAAAAAATTATGGTTCTTTTTGCTAGTTCATCCTTCAAAGATGCTTTAAAATGGGAAAGAATTGGTAAGGAGTCAAAATACCTCCATTGTACCTTGTAGGGAAAGGTATCACCAGTGATCATGAGATAATTTTTAACCTTGGAACCCTAAAGAAGCTTGAGAATGTATTCTATTAGCACCCAATTCCTTAGGGAGTGTAGTGACTTGTGACCATTACAAAATATTCCCAGAATTGAAATTCCTCTCCATTATGGACCTCCCAAGTTAATTGTGGAAGAGGAATGTCCCTACAAGAGGCTATAAAATTCCACTATTTTAGAGCCAAGATGCAAATTTTATAAGGTAAAAAATAATTCTCTGTTTCTATCATCCAAGTATTTGTGTATGGGAAATTCACACCAAATCAAAGTTGGGCTTGCATAGATCCTCCAAATCATCTTTGCACCAAGAGTTTTGTTTTGAAGGAGAAGGTTTCTACTACCCACTCCACCTTTCTCCTTTGGGAGAGATACCTTATTGCAAGTTTCCAAAGGGATTTCATCTCGGCCATGTATGTTATCAACAAAAAGAAGGGATCCCAATACTTTTTGCAATTCATATATTTTATCTTTATGCATCTAGAGGACAGCCATAAGGTAGATGGGGATGACACTTAAAATTGATTTGATCAATGACAATTTATTTTTCTAATGTGAACCATTTAAACTTCCAAGTCAAGGTTTTTGAGGAGGTTGTAAATTATCTTATCCCAAAAAGTATTATTTTCCTTACTCAAGAAGGGAAGAAATAAATATTTGTATGGGAGATGCTTTGTATGGAACACCCAAATGTCTGTCAGCCTATTCTTAGTTAAAGGAGAAACATTAAGGAAGAAGTTCTTTGACTTATCTTTACACTTGACCATATCTAGAAGTGTACCCCAGGACATTTTGAATGGCAATTTAGCCTTGGACGTGTTGGAAATGTGCCTTTAATTCACTTGACCTTTGTTCATACTAATCAGGTTAAGTCTGGCTGAGGAAATAGTGTGAAGAAAATCTGTGAGCTCTATCGGTATAACCTTTGCCAATGAACTCGACATATCGGAGTAGGTATCAGCCATCGGGAGTGATCTTGATCTGCTATATCGATACCCGATGAGTCCATCTTCCTATGTCTTGAAGTGTAATGGAGCTCAGAGAAGCAGGTTTTGATGTCATCCCGATGACTAGACGAAGTTGTCTTCAGTCATTGGGGTAGCATTGGCTATCGGGTGGACTTGTTCAGCATTATGCCCATACCCGATGAAGTCACCTTAGGCGATCAGATTGACATCGACTATCAAGAGGAATAGGATGGAAGCTATGCCGATCATCTGATGGATCCCCCTTGATCGACTTCTATGACATCGGGAGATCGGGTCTACTTGTTGAAGGCTATCCCGATGAGCTGATGGAGCCGCCCTGTTTGGAGCCGCATTAGTGGAGTCGTCTACTGGTTTATTGGGAGATTGGAGCAACACATTTGTGGTCTTTCTGATGGCTGATGGAGTAGAGATCGAATACGGGTGTGCACTCGAACCAAAGTCCGAAAGGTGAACACTTGGACACTAAAGATAATCTTGTCGGTATACATGAATACGAACTGACCCGACTTCCTGGTGCATGTGGGATATTGTGTTTCTCATGAATGCAAACTAATGCAGATAGTTAGATTTCCAACCATTGTTGTAGTTTCTCAGATGAACTATCGACAATTTGGTATATGAAGCCATTGGATAACTATTGTGTGGTTACTGATTCGATGAGCGGATTGTAATGTCCAGTTCGTGAGAATCAGAGAACGAATACCTATAGTTGTAGACTGAAACTTTGTTGTAAATTCAGTTACTAAAAATAAAGTGTTCAACTCTTGGTGGTGGTTTTTTTTTCCCTGAAAGGGTTTTCACACATAATTCTTGGTGTTCTGTCTCCGTGTTGATTCTTTTTGTTTTGTCTATGGTATTCTTAATGTTTTGTAAAATTTTTAAACTGCATTCCTATATGATCTTCCCTGTTAATTGACATTAGGAAGGTGTTTCTGCATTGTGCTTTCCTTTCAAGTGGTATCAGAGCTTAGCCCATTTTGTTATCCTTGTTGGCTAGGGTTGGTTTTTTGTGTCAGTTCTATTTCAGTGGGAGTCTTGCAGAGTGTCTACTTGTTTGTTTTATAGGTTAAGATGGTGAGCACCCTAGAGAGCATAGACATGGAGAAATTTAATGGTTCCAGTTTTGAACTATGGAAACTCAAGATGGAAGACTTGTTGGTTGATCGAGACCTTTGGATTGCGTTGTCTAGGTAGAAACCTATAGGCATGAAGCAAGAAGAATGGGAATTAGCTGACCAGAAGGAAAGGGGTCTAATCAGGCTATGTCTTGCTGATTCTATTCTGTTAAATGTCCATGAGCAGAAAACTGCACATCTTCTCTGGAAGAAGTTGGGAGATATTTATCAAGGTAAGTCCTTGGTGAATAAACATTTCTTGAGGAAGAAGCTATACTATCTGAAGATGGATGCAATAACACCATTGGTAGACCACTTGAATGCATTCAACATGGTTCTTACATAGTTAACTTCTATTGGTGTGACTATTTTGGAAGAAGAACGTTGCATGTTGTTGTTGTGTTCATTGTTTGACTCTTGGGATCACTTAGTGATGGCTATCGGTAGTACTACGACACAGTTCAAGATGGATACTGTGGTTAATACTCTTTTGTCAGAAGAAATGAGAAAGAAGTCTTCTAAGGCGACAAAAGATGCACTCTCTGTTCAAGGTAGATCAAAGGACAAAGACAAGAAGAAAGGAAAGGAGTCAAAGTCCAAGTCTCAAGAGAGATCAAAATCTCCAAGCAAGAAATCAAAGGTGAAGTACTGGAACTATGGGCAGAAAGGGCATATCCAAAAGGATTGCAATGAGGAGGAGAAGAAGAAGTATTCTGACACTGAATCTTCTCAGAGTGATGCAGATGCATTTGTAGCAGCTCTGGTAGTGCCTACCTCAGATGACACCTGGTTAGTAGACTTTGGAGAATCTTTTCACATGACCTCCCACAAGGAGTGGTTCTCGAAGTATGAACTGTATGCTAGTGGAAAGGTATCTTGGCTAGTGATTCTATGTTGGAGATTGTAGGGAGAAGCATAATTAATATTCAATTCCCAAATGGTAGAGTGAAGGGGATCAATGGAGTTCTTCATATACCAGATCTGGCAAGAAACCTTCTCTCTGTAAGTAAACTTAATGATGCTGGAGTACAAGTTACATTTGTATCTGGTGGTTGCAAGATGAATAGGGGTTCCATTGTATTGGCAAAGGGTGATTGCATAAAAAAACTGTATAAGTTAAATATTGAACCTATATGTTATAATGTAACCTCTGAAAAGTTTGTTAAGACAACTGTAATGATGGATAATGCTAATTTATTGGAAGCTAATCATCCTATTGACAAAACAATTCTCTAGCATAATAGATTAGGCTACATAGGTGAAAAAGGTTTAAAAGATTTGAAGAATAAGAATCTGGTTGAAGGTCTGGATGATTGTAATTTTGAGTTCGATTTCTATGAACACTGCATATATGGAAAACAAAACCGTGTTCAGTTTTATTCTAGTTCTCATAAATCTTCTGACATTCTGGATTATGTTCACTCTGATGTGTTTGGTCTAGTGGATGCTCCTTCTCTATCTAAGTCTAAGTATTTTGTATTTTTTGTAGATGATTATTCAAGAAGGGCATTTGTGTACTTTCTTAAAAGTAAATCAGAAGTGTTCAATCGGTTTAAGGAGTTTAAGAACCTTGTTGAAAATCAGACTAGGAGAAGGATTAAATGTTTAAGAACAGACAATGTTGGTCAATACTGTAGTGTAGATTTCGACAAGTATTGTGTTGATCATGGAATTAAGAGATATAAGACCATACCTTACACTCCACAACAAAATGGAGTTGCTGAAAGGTTGAATTGGTCTCTAATGGAGAAATCAAGAAGCATGTTGAGCGGAGCTGGGCTGGAACAAAAGTTCTAGGTTGAAGCAGTTGCTACAACATGTTACCTGTTGAATCGCTCTCCTACTTCAGCATTGGTTGACAAAACACCTATGGAAGCATGGTTTGGTAAGAAACCTTCTTTAAGACACCTTCATGTTTTTGGTGCAAAGGCATATGCTCATGTGCCTAATATTAATAGGTCTAAGTTGGATAACAAAGCTATGAAATGTATCTTCATTGGCTATGGAGTTGGTGTGAAAGGATACAAAATTTGAAATCCAGTGACTGATAAGGTTATGTACAACAAATGTGTGATTTTTCATGAGCTGAAACCTATGTCACTAGATCACAACATAGGAAAAATGAGAAGCTGAGGTTGACATTCCTCCAGCTAAGGAAGAATCTCTAGAGATACCTCAAGATGAGGAGAGTTCAAGCAATTCAAGTAGTTCTGAAGAAGAACATGATGATGAGCCTCTTGTTGAACCTCAAGAAGCCTCAACACTAGAGTTTAGAAGATCTACTTGAGAGAGGCGGCAACATGATAGGTATACACCTAATAAGTACAGTCACTCTATGTTGAATGTTAATTGTGTTTATGCTTTACTTGTAGCTATTGATGAGCCTAGGACTATCAAAGAAGCTATTAACATGCCTGATTCAAATTCCTAGTTGGAAGCCATGAATGATGAATGTCATCATTGGATAAAAATGGAACTTGGGATTTGGTGTCATTTCCTAAAGGAAGAAAGCATGTAGGCTACAAGTGGGTATTCAAAAAGAAGTATGGTCCAGATGGCAGCATTGACAATTATAGAGCAAGATTGGTTGCAAAGGGGTATTCTCAAAAGGAAGGTATTGACTATGGAGAGATCTTTTCTCCTATGGCTAAGCTGACATCTATTAGATTTCTCTTGTCACTTGCAGCAACATATGTTTGGGAGATTGAGTAGATGGATGTGAAGATAGTGTTTCTTCATGGTGATCTTGAAGAAGAGATTTATATGTCTCACCTTGAGCACTTTGTGGAAAAAGGTAAAGAACACTTGGTATGCAGACTCAAGAAGTCTTTGTATGGTTTGAAACAGTATCCCAAAATGTGGTATCAAAAGTATGATACATTTGTTTTGTCCTTGGGATTTGTGAGATCAAAATTTGATCATTGTGTTTACTACAAAAATAAAGGTGATAGGATTCTTATCATAGCTTTGTATGCAGATGACATGTTGTTCATAGGAAATACAAAAGGTATGATCTCAGATTTAAAATCTCAGTTATCTATGGAATTTGAAATGAAGGACTTAGGAGCAGCAAAGTACATTCTAGGAATGGAGATCAAAAGGGATAGATCTAAGAGGAAACTTTGGCTCAGCCAGAGAAAGTGTATAACCAATGTTCTTGATAGGTTTCGTATGTCTGACTGTAAATCATAGGTTGTTCCCATCTTGCAGGGAACTAAGTTGTTTGTGCTTGACAGTTCGAAATCTCCTGAAGAGATTGCTGACATGAGGAATGCCCCTTATGCAAGTTCTATTGGTAGCTTGATGTATGCTATGGTCTGTACAAAACCAAACATTGCCCAACTAGTGGGATTACTTAGTAGGTTTATGTTGAATCCAAGAAGGCCGCATTGGGATGCTATAAAAAGGGTGTTTAGATATCTGAAGGGAACTTCAAATTTTTCTTTGTGCTATCATGGTCATTCTGATGATTCAAAGAAAACTCTCAGCGTATGTGGTTTTGTGGATTCTAATTGGGTAGGAGACATAGACAACAGAAGATCCACTAGTGGATATGTTTTTGTCATGAATGGTGGAGCAATTAGTTGGATGAGAAAGCAGCAACCTGTGGTCATGTTGTCCACTATAGAGGTAGAGTACATAGAAGCTACACATGTGTGTAAAGAAGTTGTTTGGATCAGATGGTTGAGTTCAGATGTTGGCTTTGGTGTAGGGCAAGCTGAAATTTGGTGTGACAGGATCAGAGTGCTATATGTCTAGTGAAGAATCCTACTTTCCATGCCAGAATGAAGCATACCGATGTTCAATATCACTTTGTTCGTGACATGGTGGAAGATGGAAAAGTTTATCTTAACAAGGTAGACACTCTAGAAAATGTTACAGATGCCTTGATGAAACCGGTGAGCACTCACAAGTTTAGGTGGTGTTCTAACTCGATGGGTCTTAGTACCCATCCCTCTCTATAATGTTTAGAAAGTGCTCAAGAAGTCTAGTAAATTCCTCGTCAAGTGGGAGTTTGTTGGAAATGTGCCTCTAATTCGCTTGACCTTTGTTCATACTGATCGGGTTAACTCTGGATGATGAAACACTATGAAGAAAATCTGTGAGCTCTATCGGTATAACCTTTGCCAATGAACTTGACATATCAGAGTAGGTATCGACCATCAGGAGTGGTCTCAATCTGCTATACCGATACCTGATGAGTCAGTCTTCCTATGTCTTGAAGTGTAATGGAGCTCTGAGAAGCAGGTTTTGAAGTCATCCTGATGACCCAATGAAGTCATCTTCGGTCATCGGGGTAGCATCAGCTATCGGGTGGACTTCTGTGATATCAGGAGATCTGGTCTACCTATTGAAGGCTATCCCGATGAGCCGATGGAGCCGACCTGTTTGGAGCCGCATTAATGGATTCATCTACTGGTGCATCACGAGATCAGATCAACGCATTTGTGGTCTTTCCGATGGCCGATGGAGTAGAGACTGACTACAGGTGTGCGCTCGAATCGAAGTCCAAAAGTTGAACACTTGGACACTGAAGATGGTCTTTCCAGTGTATATGAATACAAACTGACCTAACTTCTTGGTGCATGTGGGATATTATGTTTCTCATGAATGTAGACTGATGCAGACGGTTAGACTTCCAACCGTTGGTGCAGTTGCTTAGATGAACTGTCAAAAATTTGGTATATGAAGCCATTGGATAACTCTCATGTGGTTACTAAAGATGAGCCAATTGTAATGTCTAGTTCATGAGAATTTGAGAATGAATACCTGTAGTTGCTAACTGAAACTTTGTTGTAAATTCATTTACTGAAAATAAAGTGTTCAACTATTGGTGGTGGGTTTTTTTCCCGAAAGGGTTTTCCTGCATAATTTTTGGTTTTCTGTCTCTGTGTTGATTCTTTTTGTTTTGTCTATGTTATTCTTAACATTCTGTAAAATTTTTAAACTAAATTCTTGTATGATCTTCCCTGTTAATTGACATTAGGAAAGCATTTCTGCACTGTGCTTTCCTTTTAGGAAGGAGAAGCTTTCTTGAAGAGTAGCAATGTGTCATCAATGCAAGAAGCAAGGCATATGATCAAACTGTAATATGAAAGGACCATTAGATAAGGATGGATATCTTCCTATTCATCCTTAGGCTCTACTAAACCTGAGTGGTGTTCCCTAAGGCATTATTCTCAAAAGGAATGAATGAAAGCAATGATGTAATAGAACTTAAGGCAACCGAATTTCAAAACACGTGAAACATTATAAGTTTGTCACTATGTACCATGTGTTATTTTACCATGGGACAATGGTACAATAACTCCATAAGTAGATTGAATAGACATGTGGAGAATACAATGCTTAATTATTAACCACTTAATTTATCTGTACAATATTTTCTCACTCAACACATGAATTTGATGGTATAAACAATATAAATTTCACTAAGAATGACCTCCTTAAGGTTTGAAAATATTTTTTTATAGGAATGATAATTAAATCAAAGCAATCTAATGTGTCAACTGAATCCAAACTAACCATTAAGGTTTAAGCTTGATGTTTTCTACTAAGTGTGGTGGGGTTGTTGCTTGTTGGAACTAATTGTAAATGAGTTCCCTAATCCAAGAGGGTGGAAAATAATAATTTGTAAGATCCACCCCTTGGCCACCAAATTTTTTTTTCCCAAGACAATTAACATCGATTAACAACTTCATTGACCAAGCTACCTCCATCTCAATTATAATTGTTGGTATATAAACTCCTTCAATCTTCATGGCAGTGAAAACTCAATGATATAATATATTATATACTTATGACTAGAGTATTAGCCTTCTATGATTAGGGTCATTCCTAAACTGAACCTAAGCATCGAGGGTTCATGCCTAATGACCTAACCTACTTATCCTCTTGTGGAAATTTAGAGGCTCTCTGTTCTCATGCAAGAGACTACTCTCTCCTCTTGATGAGATCTTGATCTCTCTCTATTCCTAACAATTAATTAAGCGAACCTATTAACTTAGCCTCATTACAAGAGATACACATTGCCATCCAGCGTTGGTTCCATATTCAAGAGAATATGAGCATTAGTGTTCAATGTAGATGTATACACAAGTGCCATAACATAGGTCTTACACTCAAAGATTGTCTCAACCATGTATACATGAGGATATATCTCAGACACATCACAAGTACCCAAGAGGTCCCTAGTTCTAGTGTACATCACATACATGACAAGTGGCTTATACATACATCACATAATAGTAGTGATTGGCTTATATAGGCATTTCAAGGATGACATGACTATCTCATTTACATACACCACAATTTAATAGAGATTGAATCATTTAAAAGCATCATAGATAAGTGACTAGTTCTTATACATGAATCATGAGCTAATACTGATCGACTCATATACAAGAATCACAAGTCATTATGATTGGCTCATATAAGTCATTACAATAACATGACTGACTCATCCTCAATGAACAACTATCTCTTGTTCATAGTGCATGCCCGATAGAAAAGGAATGCCAGTGCACTGTGCATTACACTGTGGGTCCCATTCTTTCCTTTGGTCATTTGCACCGATGGATTTGGGGTAGAGGATTTAGTGCATCCCATACTAACTGTGGGTCCATCCACATTCCCATCAAGGTCAAGTATACCATCAGAAAATTGGGAAGAGGATTCGGTGCATCCCATACTACACTTTGGGTCCACCCTGAATTCCAAGGATTTCCACAAGCAATGAACTAACCTATCCCGTTGGGTTCTGACTTTAATTGCCTATAGGCCACTAATAACAAGTCTGTCCAGCCAAGAAGAAGTAGCTTTCAACATATACCTCATAGTTACCTTAGAAATAGTGTTAGCTATCTTCTTCACAATCCCGAGTAACACTCAACATCGATCACTCCCATGCTATAGGTGATTACCAGTGAACCCTCTTGATACTATGGTAGCTTTTATTACTGCTATTTGCATGGTAAGGTAACTACTCATGCAACCATTACCATATAAAATCTAGGATAACGCTTAGCAATCCTTTACCTCTGTGAACTTGGTGAATGTTGGCTGATCCAACAATACAATAGCTCTAGGCCTCTGCCATTGGTACGGTCTAATAACTTGACCTGTAAACTATTGTCGTATCATATCCAGGGTAGTCGAGGCAGCATCACCTGTAAGAACCAAGTGATTGTCGACTATCCCTTGTGGTAGCCCACACATCGGTCATTGGCATGGTCCAATGACTATTTGACTCTGCATAACTATCCCAATTGTTCACTCTTGTGGGGTTCATACATAACCAGAACCATAATTCTAATCATAGGCGTAAGAACATCACAATCAAGCAAATGTGTAGCATAAAGGTCTAAGACTCAATTACATAGACACAAGATTGTTGGCATTATTGTCAATGATGTCAACAAGTGTTGTAGAATGGATGCTAGAGAGGTTGCAGATTGGAGAGTGCAGAAACAACAAGTGTTGCAGGTTGCATAGTTATCAGATCAGAATAGCTATATCAATGAAGTGTTGTATCGGAATAACTATACAGATGTTGGGTCATGAGGAGTCTCTTTGGTGTTGTGTAAACTATTCTAATGGAGTTTCTCATCGGAGTAAGCTTTTCTAACAAGGGAAAAAGAAGAGTTGACCTTTTTTTTGGTAAGATCATTGGTATAATCTAAGACGATGTAGTTTATCACTGCAGAGTTTGATCATCGGAATAACATATGCCGATATGGAGGATGTCTTTAGAGTTTGGTGTCAGAGTAGCTATGTCGATGCAGGTTCAAGTTGATGGGATAGAGTCCAAATGTTAATCTGATAGTGATAACTATTTCGATGAGTGGTGGTTCGGCTTATAGTCTTCTAGATCAGAGTAACCTATGCTGATATGGTGAGCCACTTAGAGACTGTGCTTAGGATAGCTTATGGTGATAAGTGAAGTAGAAGGTGAGATTTTTGATTGGGATAACTATGTCAATGAAGATGAGCTAACAATATGTCATTGAAATAGCTTTTTCGATCGATTTAACAAGTTTTCCCTATGTCAATAGTTAACACTATATCGATGGAGCTTTGAGAAGCCGACTTTGGGATAGCTATAGTAATGAACATTTTTTTGTGGACCACATAACACAAAGGTTAGTCTCATCATGGAAACCAACTGATCTCTACAACCAAATTGTACACATGGATCTTAACCAACCTTGATCATCTGAATTGGATGAAGAATAAGAGGATATGTGGCTCTTTGGTGGATAAAACAAATTAGATATGTTATAGTCGATGACTGTGGATCTCTTATAGTCATTAAACCTATCTAGGTAGATCGATAAGATGACAATAATCACATTAATGGCGAACCTTTAACAATATGTTGATGAACTTGAGATGATTGATAGAGGCGAGATCAGATTTGCAATATAGATCAAGTTTTCTAAAAATAACAACCTTGTGACAGAAAGAGAATTGAACATAACCCCAAAGGGTAGGGTTATTCAATGCAAATGGATGATTAAAAGAGGAAAATAAAATCTACTATAGACCATATTCTTGAAGAGAAAATTGAGATTACTAAGTTTAGTAATCTATGTTTAGACCGATTTGAAGTTAGATGAAACACATTTAATGTATGCAGCCAGTCTGAAATCATTCCGTGGACAAAGAATAAGATCTTGTTGAAAAAGAGAGTTGAAAATAGGCAGAACAATTTGATATGATTCAATGGAAGTAGATGAGAAAGATATATTTTGTGAAACAAAAGACATCTCTTGGAGTTCATGGCATAAGATACATTATGCGTTGAAGTGAAATGTACTACTAAATGGTATAAATAGAGAGGGTTAGAGATAGAGCAGTTGCAAAAATAAAGTAGCGAGGGTTGTTGTAGAAGCAGAAGATTGAGGACAAAGAGTAGTCTGAGATAAGTGAAGCTGAGGCAGAGTAGTCTGAGATAAGTGAAGTTGAGGCAGAGTAAAGAAGATACAGTATAAAACAAAGAACTATTTGTAGAGAGCTGATAGAGTGTAATCCTCTGAACCAAAGAGGGTCATTCTCAAGATATGAAAATTTTGTAGTGTTACAAAATTCATTTGTAACCTGGCCTTATCATTGTAAACTTGAATCTTATTGTATTTTTCTCTCAGTTGGTGCTCAAAATATCAGGGGTTGGTGCTCCTTTGAGTAGGTTCTCATAAAAGTAGGGGTTGGTTCTCCTTGAGTTGGTGCTCAAAATATGAGGGGTTGATGTTGTTGGAATCCAAGAACACTGAAAGGGGGGGGGGGGGGGGTGAATCAATGTTCGACCAGTATGATCAGTTTTAACCTTATTAAAACATGCATATACCAACTGGTAACCGGTACATAAATAATTGAAAGAAGTAAAGAAACTAATAAGCCAATCACATAAATGAGAGCCATAACACACAAAATTATACATGGAAAACCTCAAAGAGGAAAAACAATGGTGGGATTTGTGACCCACAATATCAATTCACTGGCCATATGAAAAGATATTACAAAATATAGGGGCCTACACTTGCAAGAAGGCTAACAACCTAGAGCACATTGCTCAATCATAAAAGGAGCCTCACTGACTATATATAAATCCAGACTGCAATTCGGAGAAATAAGTGAATTGCTAAGATAGCATCATCTATTCTAGAATACAATTCTGGTTAAGCTCTATCTATTTCGGTCTAAAACCCTAAACCCTTTACCGGAATAACCCTTACATAAATATCCTCACATACATGATCTCTCTGATATATTTCACATCTCCTTTCTAATACATATTGACATCATATCACATCCACATATCTATATATCCATCACTATCACTATATCAAAATGATCTAATTCAACTGACTTATATACCCTATACAATTTATCATGCCTTATGTCAGCTTACAAAGATAATTACAATATCAATATACAAGTCAGCTAGATAACATAAATACATGAATATCAAACATAATTGTCGATGCTAGATCCAAAAGATGTCAGCCTTCAATATCAATAACCTGATTCTAAACCATGTCGGCATGTATTTCCGATAACCTAAGAATTCCTTCCAACCTATTGGTGCTGGTGTCGATGCTGGTGTAGTGTCTATGAAGTGCCTGCTGGTACACAAGTGAACCAAAACATGAAGCCATAACAAGATACCATATTTCCATCAATGACAACATAGTGAAACCAACCAATTGAGTGTCAATTGCCAACAATCTCCTCCATTGGCATTGATGGTAACACTCATGTGAAAAATGATCATGGTTTCATCTATCAGTTTCATCCTGCCTGCTCCCCTTGAGTTGAATATTCATCATAAATACAAAATACTCCATACACCCCCTAATGTATACAATTCCCTCTTTTTATTTTTCACATCTATATCACTCCCCCTTTGACATCAATGCCATCAAATTTTCCAAAAAGAATGCCAAAGATCCAAAACTGGGACGAAGACTGTATAATGAATATCCCCAAAAATATCTTATTGGAACTTAATATATTTGAAAATATATGGGTATGCTTTCTCCAAAAGCTCAAGATAAGTATCCCAACCAGATTTGAAAGTGCCAGAAATAGATACAAGTCCATTGAGCATATGGGCAAAGGAATCTTTCTCATTTAGCTCTGTCGATGTGGGCTTGCCAACCATATCTATACACTCCTTCTTATGTACACTGAGTGAATCCAACCGGGGACTCACCAATCCTCTAAGAATTTTGGCTCTTCTTACGATTTTGTCTTTTTCTTTCTCAAGAGTAGAAACTTAGGCTTCCAAAACCAAAATTTGACCATCAATGGATGTAGTCAATGAATTCAATCCATCAAAAGAATTAGCTATACTTGCAATTTTCTCATGGAATTCCTTAATCTTCTTATCCAAATTAAATGTAAGAGCATCTATGTTACAAGATACTCTATAAATATTTGTACACTGCTTCAAAGAATTATCTATCAATTTCAATTTGTCATCAATTTCCTTTCTCTTAGACTCACTCATCCGATCAAATGTAGCTCTTTTAGCCTGTGTGAACCTCTTTAGTGCTTGTCGATTTGAAATCTACTACAAGGATCGAAATCCTTTGAAATGTGCTTTGTAATTGTCTTAAGCTTGTTGGATAGGCTCTGTTCTATATCAATCTTGCACTCGGGGACTAGTTTGTGTAAAACAGTGATAGACTGATCAATAATCCCTTTATCCGTAGATCCCTCCTTCATCAATTTATGTGCAGGCATCATCATGAGTTCAGTAGGACTCATCATGGTTATGTTTTTCTTTTCAACCTTGTGAGGTGTCAATTGACAACAATGATGGACTCACTACCGGTTCCCTGTCGGATTCCCCTTTCTTCTCCTATGATGATTTATCCTTTACTATTTCCTCACTTGGATCGGTGGCTTCTTCACTTGGTCCAGTCTCTGTAACTATTAGTTCCTCTCTAGGAACTGTAACCTCATCATGTACATTTGTATCCGAAGGAGTGTTGTCCTCAACATTAGTATCTTATACATTATCAAACTTTTCACTCTCTGTATTTGTTGGTATCTCAACATTTTCCTGTACATTTGTATCTACCAGGGGCTTAATTTCCACTATCTTAATGTTTTTCAAAATTGAGGGTGAAGTACCCATAATTCCCTTTCCTTTTCCTTCAACCGGGGTGTATGCAATATCTATTTTTGATTCCGGTGAAGTAATGAAACCATAGTTCTCTTCAAAGAACTTAACCCATGCCTTCTGGGTCTCCTTGATTATCTCATTTATCCTTCCTAACATAAGACTAGTTATTCTATGTTTGTTGTTAAAGATTTTTCTATCTGCAACCTCAAGTGTCCTTTCCATCTCCTCTGGAGTAATAGAAACACAAACATATAACAACTCTTCAATTTTTATGGGCTTGTCTTCTTGCATTGTTGATAGGCTCCTAGCATCTAACATATCATACAATTCTGCTAGTATTTGATCTTCAATTTCTATCAAGGCTTTCTTATAAATATCCAAATATAACAATATTGCCTCCTCTACCTCTCTTTGTTCATTATTATCTAAATGATCATAGTAAAGTTGTACATTCTTTAATATGCCATCCTTATTTATTTCATCTACTATCTCTGCACAAGTTTTTGGTGGAATAATAGTTACATTACGAAATTGAATTGTCGTATCAATATCATTCTTCTTCTTCCTTTTTGTAGTACCGGATCGAGCTGAAGGTGTTGATTTTGGTGCTTGCTTTTGTGTTGGTAACTTGAATGCAACTTTCTTAACCGGTTTCTTTTTATCCTCTACCTTGGTTTCCTCTGTTTTCTTCCTTATAACCCTTTTGAAAGCCAAGGGTGTGTCATCCTTAGATGTAGACTCTGTTGTAATAGACTCAATGAATACTTCTGGTTCTTTCCTCTTCCTACCTTTCTCTGAGATAACATCAATCAATTCTTTGATGTCTTGTGAGACCTTTTCTACAAACTTGTTTGCCTTTTCTTCCTGCTTCTCTCTCTTCTTCCAGTTGAACTCAGTTTCAACCTCTTGTGTCTTCTGCTTTGCAGTACCATAGGGCTTCTTAGCTTCATCAATAGGTGTATCAATCAACATTTTTGCATAAGCATCTAGAATCTGTCCATCAACTTCATAGCCCATTTTGTCAATCCAGATCTTTTGAGGTTTGACTTCTTCCATAAGTGTTTCATCTTTCTTCACCATGAAGCATATATCAGTTGAGTATTTTTCAACAATGTTCTTAGGAACCCTTTCTCTAGATTTCATAGCTTTCTGGAATGCTTTAAAATATCCCCATACTTTGTCATCTCTCTGACTGCCTAATGTAGCAATTGACTATTTTAGTTGCCTCCCTACTGGGATATCAAATGCCCATTGCCTTTTCCCAAAACTGGGAGTCTCATTCATAAAAAATAGCATTAAACAGACAATTAAATTTTGATATTGGAAAGTCCCTTTCTTTTCTGCTTTAATCTTTCCTAGGTTTATCAACAGTTCATCCAACATCCAACCACATAGATTTAATCTCTCATTTTCTCTCATCATTTTGTAAATTGCAAAAATGCAGGAGCTAGAAATAGAACTTAGTTGGTTTGACTGAGTTACCTTATAACCGATGACCATGCTACCAAATCTAATGTCTGTGTCGGTAATAGTGTTGATTCTCATGGATCACCTGTCTGATGTTGTGCCGGTGATTTTATTTACATAATTATTAAGAACCTTCTTATTTGGACATTGCCCAACCTGTGGTAAACCAGTGAGTGCCTTGATGGCCTCCTTGGTGATCTTGTATGGTCTATCCATCCAAATAAACTCTCCATGTACTCTGCTCAAAACATGCCTAACAATTTCATCTTCAAATTTTGGAATCTCCAGAATGGTGGTAAACCCTTAGTCTTCAATGTGCTTGTATGTCGGTTTGATCTTTCCAGATTCTCCCATTAGCTCTCTCATGTACATGCCCTTTATATCAGATGTCCCCAAATTCTCAATGTGACAGTGTATGTATGCCCTAACATCTTCGACATACACAACTCCTTTTGAAACATGGGAAAATGCTCCAACCGAGTCATCCAGGGTAGCCACATGTGGATATCACTTGAAAGTTGGCCTAGGATGGTCCTTGACCTTAACAATAGTAGAGTTTGCAACAAAGATAGGAACAAATAATGATCTTGCTTCCATGATTAAAGATAAGTACCTATTAATTGTTGTTGATGAAACCCTAACAAACTCTTCCAGATGTCAGTGAAATCGCTCAAGAAGATATCTGATTGCTCTAAATTGCCTTTGATCGCTCTGAATTTCTCTTAATCACACTAAATGGAAGGTGATAAAAAATGAAGTGTATTCAACCTTATATCCTCCAAGAGAAACCCTAATCCTTCATTGATATAAATGACTTTCGGTGAAAGATACCAAATCTCAAACAAAATATATCCATGCCAGATAAGAATATCCAATGTTTGGAACATCTTCCAGAATCTCTTCCCAGGGCATATGTAATATCTTCATAACTTTTTCCTACCCCTAAGGCATTTGTCTTAGTTACCGAATAAGTTACCTGCTAGTGTGGGAGCAACCTCCTCTATCAAATAAGTAACTGGTGCATTCCCATCTGTTGATTGTTCTTCAATCTTCCTGACCCATCTTTGGGTATGATCTTGTCAGATTTCATCAACCTCCTCTTTTCCTTTCTTATTTGATCCTCTATTACCAACTGGTGGATTTCTGCTTCTATAGATTTTAGCAATATGTCCAACCTTATTACATGCAAAACATGTAACATTGTTCTTTTGAATTTCTTTGATAAAACTGGTATAATTGCTTGACCTGCACTGATTAGCCATATGTCCAAATTTTCCACATGCATAACATTCAACATTCATTCTGCAATCTTCTATCTTATTACCATTCTTATTGTATTTAGAACATTGATCGGGAGTAGAATCAGGGTTTTGATTTGCTTTGTTTCTACATTGCCTAGCCATGTGACCAAATTTATTACAAACAAAGAATCTACCATTAAATTTATAAGCATGAAATTGCCTTACCGGTGCCTTATGGTTTTGATCTTCATTAGCAGTACCACAACTCTGTCCTTGCTCAAATTCAAGTCCACTAGAATCTCCATTCTTCCTTTGTCTCTTCAATAACTCATCTAGTCGTGCTGAACTAATCTTGAATTTTTCTTTATACTCACTTGTAGTAGTTAGATCATCTCTCAAAATTATCATTTCTCTCTCAAGCTCTTGTTCGTTACTCTAGAATTGTACTAAATCAGTTCTTAACATATCATTCTCATGAACCAACCTACCACATTCTTCAAATTTGTTCTTTAGAGATACAACAAGATTTTCTTCCTTTTTCTTCCGATCCTCAATCTCCTTAGACATTCTCATAGTTATAGATTGCATTTCATTTCTCATAACCATGTTCTCCTGACTTAGTTTCTGACACTGTTCCTTAAGTGCATCTTTCTCTTCATCATCCTGATTTTGCAAAAGTTCCTTCCTCCTATCTTGAACAGACGACAACCTCTCCTGTATGACAAGAATGAATTCCTGAGTAGAATTCAATTCATTTTGTAGCTTTAAGTTCTTCATCCTTTCAGTACCATAATCTTCAAGTGCCATTTCAAGTTGCTTTTCTAAACCCATATCCATGGATTCCAGATTCAGGATCTCCCTCAAGTTGTTAAACTTCCTCTGAGGCACAAGGCTCTGATACCAATTGTTGGAATCAAAGAACACTAAGAGGGGGGTTGAAACAATGTTCTACTGATATGATCAATTTTAACCTTATTAAAACATGCATATAACAACTGGTATACCGGTACATAAAGAATTGAAAGAAGTAAAGAAACCAATAAGCCAATCACATATTTGAGAATCATAACACACAAAATTATACGTGGAAAACCTCAAAGAGGAAAAACCACGGTGGGGTTTGTAACTCACAATATCAATTCAATAGCCATATGAAAAGATATTACAAAAAATAGGGGTCAGCACTTGCAGGAAGGCTTATAGCCTAGAGCACACTGCTCAATCACAAAAGGAGCCTCACTGACTACATAGAAATCTAGACTAAAATCCAAATAAATGAGTGAACTGCTAAGATAGCATCTTCTATGCCAGAATATAGTTCCAGTTAAGCTCTATATGTTTTGGTCTGAAACCCTAAACCCTTTACCAGAATAATCCTTACATAAATATCCTCACATACATGATCTCTTTGATATATTTCACATCTCCTTTTTAATACACATTCACATCATATCACATCCCCATATATGTATATCCATCACTATCACTATATCAAAATGATCTAATTCAATTGACTTATATACCCTATACAATTTATCATGCCTTATGTCAGCTTACAAAGATAATTACAATATCAATATACATGCTGGCTAGATAACATAAATACATGAATATCCAAAACAATTGTCGATTCCAGATCCAAAAGATGTTAGCCTCTAATACCGATAACCTAATTCTAAACCATGTCAGCATGTATTACCAGTAACCTGAGAATTCCTTCCAACCTGTTGGTGTCGGTGCTGGTGTAGTGTCTGTGAAGTTCCTGCTAGTACACAAGTGAACCAAAACATAAAGCCAGAACAAGATACCATGTTGCCATCAATGACAAGATTTTGAAACCAACCAATTGAGTGTCAATTGCCAACAGATACTCCTTGGGTTGGTGCCCTAAACATATTGTAAACTGTTATTTCCCGTGAGGCTGGATTGGAGCAGTAGACTCCAATGACTATTCTCACTGAGGTTTTTTCCACATTGGATTTTCCTCATACATCCGGTGTTATGTGATGTGCTCTTGTGTGTGTGTGTTTTTGTTTGCATTACATCCTTAGGATCTGCACACTGAACTTAAAGTTTTAAAATATACCGATTCACCCCCCCTCTTAGTTTCCATTTGTGTTATTTAAAGATAACATTTATATAGAACCAACACAATATGGCCTCCATTCATCATGTTCCCATAAGCTAATACCGACTATAAGGTAGTCAACCAATTCTTACTATCTTCAAATCATTGTTCGATGGCATATTATATATTAAATACCAATTGTTGGTTTTTTCCTATCCCCTTTCATAACCACCCATTACCCACTTTGGCATCGTTTGAATCCTAGTGTAGAGAGAGTATCTATCTTATTAGAAACAACCCTTAACTTGGGAGTTATCTCCTCCAAAACCCTTCCAATACGGACTTGAGATCACCAGGGTATCCTTCACCTAAGGACCGCCTACATTCCAACTTCCAAATGGGGCAAAGTCACACATAGTTCTTCTTTCCAAGTCTCTCAAAAGATACCTACACATAGTTTCTTGTAACCTAAGGTTGTTGAGAATGCCTATAATTAAAATCCCTACCCTTTTAAGGATAATAATGTCTCAATAAATCTCCACCTATTAATATCCATGATTCTGCATAAATATGCTAGATCCCTTTTAGGTTCACCTTATTAACATAGAGACTAGGTTGGTCACCTATCACCAATAGATTCCTCTTGTTTACACATGTATTGCAACCATGAACATATGACCCACAATGCACAAATTTCAATAGCCACTATCACATGACTTGCAAGCTACCAATAAAACAACATTGATGTAAGGTCTTTAAACACAATGGGTCAGTTTAATAGGCTAAAGTGGCACCTTATTATTAACCCATTTCCTTTTCTACCTTTACATACAAAGGTGCAACCCAAATTTCTTATGCTTATTAATTTCACAAATTGAAAAGTTTACCTATCACATATATCACAATCATAGGCATATGCCACTATTTGGAGTTTCCTCACAAGTGATCAAATGCTACATTATTAATGGCAACACATACATGATAACTATTTTATCATCTTATCTAAAGGCCAATAAATTGGATTCTTACATTTATATAATATCATTTCACATCTAATCTTATCAAATAAAAGTTGAGTGTCATTGCTATTCCATGAGATTCCTAAAAATTTTATTCTCAACCATTAATGGTTCTTAACTATATGCAAGGAAAGTCAATTCCCATTCCAAGTTAATGTAGTCTACATAAATCTAGACAACCCTTTGTCACATAAATGAGTGAGGTGTATGTATTGAGGTTTCCCAACCATGGTAGATAGCTACCCCTGAGAAGACCCAAGGTCATATTAATGAATAAAGATAATGTAAAGAAAACAATAAGAAAATATTTGGTGTTACCACAAGTAATTAGTTCAATATCCTACAATGGGCATTACTAGGATCAAGATCCCCAACTTCTCTATGTTCAATGGTAATATTCATCAAACATATTACATTTAGCTAAGTATTTAATCATCACCATATCTCATGATTAAGTTCCACTAGATAAGGTTTAATAAACAATAGTTGTAGAGTTAATAATAACTAACACTATATTCAATCATAGTTTTAATAAATTAAAGGGCACGTCTATATCGACCTTAGGAAAGATGAGTATTAGCTTTTGGGTTTAATCCTATTTACAAAGTAAGGGCGTCACAATCCTAAATAATATTTCAGTTAAGGCGAAGCCCACTAGGATCACTTCACCACATGACAATCTAATTTCATGATACAAGTTAAGGTACAAGATACTTCTTAACCACAACTATATCCAATATCCAATATTCAATATTGTCCTTTGATAACTATATCCAATATTGTTTCTCATTTTTTATTCAAAACCACAACTATTATTTCTTATCTTAACTTAAAAATTACACATAAAATTGAATCCCAAAATTTTAAATTAAAATCATTTCAGTTTTTCTTGTTGTCTACCCTTTTTCTCTTTCCAATAGATGTCCTTCCCAAGAATCAAAGGCTTTTCTCTACTTCAAAGTGGTCTTGAGGCAATCTTGCTTCCTTAACTGAAGTTCAACTTAGTAATAACCAACTTAGTGGAGGAAATCTTGCTTCTCTTGGAAGTCCCTCTTTGTTGAGGAACTTTATTCTTGATAACAATCAATTGAGCAGTATCATTCTGGATTCTCTAGGCAATCTCTCTTTACTTGAGAAGTTGGCCATTAGCAGTAACCACTTGAGCAGGGCCATTCCCCCATCATTTTCTCATCTTTCCTCACTCACTCTCTTGTATGCTAATGGCAATCGTTTCAATGAAATTGTCTCTTCTTCGTCACTTCCTATAGTACCCCTTTCTCGATCAGACTTTTAGACTCATGTTTGACTTTTGTTGACTTTTTCAGTGGATACATTATTGTGATATTTTATTTAGACTTTATGCGATGTTGTTCTATTCTTTTATTTGAGTTGCAGTGTATGTTTTCATGCAGTATTTCCTTATTGATGGTTAAATGCGATTTTATTGGATTACTGACATGGACTGACACATTTACTTCATACATGTGATGAGTTATATACATGTATCGTGTTTGTAAGTGTATGGGGTGCGAGGGTATGATTTTCCTTCACTCACTTCAGTGAGAGAGGGAACGTCACAATTCTCCTTCACCGATGTGTTTTCTGTGATTCTATATATATGCACATGTAGTTCGTAGATGCAAGGAATTGCAGGTATAAGTATCGTGTAGGTACGGGGTATCGTCTCCACCTGGCTTCACAGGTCTAAGTGTACCTTACTAATCCGATGGAAGTGGAGT
This sequence comes from Cryptomeria japonica, assembly GCF_030272615.1. Taxonomy (NCBI): domain Eukaryota; kingdom Viridiplantae; phylum Streptophyta; class Pinopsida; order Cupressales; family Cupressaceae; genus Cryptomeria; species Cryptomeria japonica. The sequence goes on along the minus strand of NC_081415.1, from coordinate 226,580,924 downwards.
ATTATAGTCCTAAGACCTACATTTTACCCTAGTCATGCTCAAGTGAGCATTGTCAGTCGTCTCCAACCCCCTATGTTGGTATGCAAGTCATGTATTTGTTTGATTTATATAGTTGCGTAATATGTGTTTGGTGGAATTGATTATTATATTTTAAAGTGTTTAATTAGATTAATGTGTTATTATGCTTTGGTAAATAAAAGAGATAAATTTAATGGGACCCTTTATTTGATTTATTGACTAATCAATTAGTGAAATTTATTAATTAGCAAGTGGAATAAAGTTATTTTCAAAATTTGAAATTAAATGGTGTATGCATTACTTTTGAAAAGTTTAATTGAAATTGGAAAGAATGAAAATGTCTTATTCATTGACTTGTTGAATGAAATTTAAGTTTTTATTTTATTTGGGAAAATAAAAATTGGAGAGAATAGACTTTGTTTTAAAATTTACTTTTTGAGGCATGAATTTTGATTGGTTGAGAAAAATTTCAACCTAAAATAGTTTTAGGTTAAATTTTCTATATCTAACCTGCTCTTCATGGAAGAGAAGGCAACTTTGCTTGGAAAAAAAAATAAAAATGGGTCTTCATCTGGTTGGAGAAATTTGCATAGTTAGAGGATTACCTCTTCTCAATTGAACATCCAAGATAGCTATTGAAGGTTGGAATTTGGTTTATCCCTCTGTTTGTTGGAATTTATTTAATTTAAAATAATTCTTTGTGTGTGCATGTTTGTATTTTCTATTTTAGAAAACTCTTTCAAATTTGTTTGGAAAGGAAATGGAAGATCAAATTTGGCTTTAGATTCTTGTATCTTGCTGCCAATTCAATTTCTCATTATGGAAAAAGAAATAATTCTTTCAAAATTAGATTTATGTGTGTGTTTGGGTGTTGAATAGAAACAAGAAATTTCATTTTTAAATCTCTCATTTTAGGTTTATAAATGGTAAAATTAGTTTATTTTTAATATATTTAGAGTTTTTAATTTGTTCAATTTTGCCCCTGTGAGAGGTTATGCTGGCAGAATTTTGACAGATTTAGTTGCCTGGAAGAACTTTGTTTTTTTTAAAAAATATTTAGTTCATGGTTATCCTTTGGTTATGTCTCAGATTTTGTTTTTGTTTTTTTTGGGGGGGCTGGGGGTTTGTTTCCAATTAATAATAAAAAAATATATGCGTGGGGGGTGGGGGGCAGGGCGCAGGGGGGTGTGGGGGGAGTGGGTGGGGGGTTATTTGGGGAGCCACTGTGGGCACCACAGTCTGTGAGCACCACGACTATGGAACCCACAGTTGTGGGGTCCTCAATGGCTATGGGGCCATATCCATAGTCTGTGGAATTATTAATAGTTTTATTTTTTATTTTATTTTCATTATAAGTTTATATATATATATATATATATATATAATTTCATGTTAGTTTTAATTTTTATTTTTGTAAAAAAAACATATATTTATATCTACTTGGAAAAATTGGAATAGAGATTTTTGAAAATGATTATTCTAATTTGGTAGAACATATATGATAGATTATTAAATAAATATGATAATTTATAATGTTATATGTATAGCAATAAATGAGACTTTGGTTTTTTAATTTGAAGGGAAATGGTGATTTTATTATATTATTTAATCTGGAAATTAATTGAATTAGAGAAGTTGGTCAGATTAGCATTTTAAATGAAATAGGAATTACTATCAAACTAGATTAGCAAACATGAGTGTTTACTTATTGTATTTGCATTTACTTTCAAAACTGCAAGTCCCTTGTCATACGTACCTAATGTTGTCATGTTGGTGTTTTCATGGCTATTATTGTTTCTTGTCAAGGGTTTCTCAGTTAGTACACCTTGTGTGAGGGCTCGTTTGGCCAAGTAGGTTTTACTACCCTATTGAAATCCATGTCTTATTTCATGTTACACCTGGGATGGGAGTTCTTGTGTTTTTGGTTAAGTGTCATATGGGAGAGTGGCTTTTGATTCAGGGTTGTGCCCAAAGTGGTTGTAGGGTAACCCATCGAAAGTTTGTTTAAGTAAGTGGTAACTTAACAATATTTAGGGGGCTTGGTAGATGAAACACTAAATAAGATAATTGTGCCTCGCTCATGGTTGAGTGCTAGTATAGACTCAAGATGTAGCGAGAAGGCTTCGAATGGCAAACCAACAACCTTGTCCTCATAAGAGGATTGTTTGGGTCCACATAAGACTTGGATGGGGCCGAGCGTTCGGGAGAGGTTACTAAAGTAACCCATGATGGGGGTCGGGACCTATGGAGGCCTGCCAGGGTAGCCATACCAAGCTATGTAATGACACTATTCCCTTATGGTCACAGTGTACAGTCTTGTTGATTTCACCTGTTACGATGTGGAGTCAAGTTCTGTGAGTTTCTATCTATGAGTTGATCTGATGTTTTGTGAAACCATGTATTCTTTCCTTTGCTTGCTAGTGGGTCTTAGTGCTATCTCCTAGCATGGAGGGGTGATTATTTTGAGCCACATGGTCGGGTGGTAGTGCCACTTTCCATCGGTATCATGTTCACTTCCTTCTTGTGAGGGTTGTCTTTGCAGGTGTTCTAGTTGCTCCTTAGACTTTTTCATCTTCTTGTTCCAGTTGGATTCCTTTGTATTTCATGGATCCATTATTGTACCTATTTGAACCTTATGAGTTTAGTTGTATCATTGTATTATTATACCTTCTTGGCATGTTGTAAATTATGTAAATCATTATATGATCTTTATTAAATTCTTATGTCATCTTGTAATTTAATTGCAATGTGTTTGAAATATTATAAGTTGACAAATTTTGTAATGGTAACTATGAGGTTATTGAATGTTGTATTGTACTTAACTAGATGTATGTAATCTTTAGTATGTAATTGAAGCATGTCTAATTCAGCTCTTTAAATCAATGTCATTTCCATGTATTAAGGATAGTTAACATGCATCATAAGTGGTTAAGTGAACCTTAAGATTTCAATTTCTTTCTTAAGAAATCTTCATTGGGAACCCTTTAGGATTTGGATAAGTCTTTTGCTTGTGTAATTAACCAGTGCAATGTTATAACTTAATGCACCTTAATTATATATTATGTTTTAATTTATTTATTTTTGCTTTTATTCCTTTGTTTTAGTGTTATCCTTTTGGGTTTTTCTTTGCGGGGCATTAAACTTCCAACTTCTTTAGTCAATCTAAGTATATCCCTAAACCATTACGAGTCGATATCAAAAACAATCTTTCACAAGTTCACAAGCCTATCTTCTTTGTATTTATCCAATTATGTGCTAAATATTAGTACAAATTGGATTCCATCCTTTCACTTATCCAACTTAGTTCAAGTGTCATGTATGACTGATGGTGAATTACCACCTTTGATTTCAACACAATTCTCACTTGAATGGTTGGTACTAAGTGATGTCAGTCTTGTGGGCATAATTCCCTCTTGGCTATGGGAAAATAGTCATTGGCTACAATTTTTAAATCTTTGAGGAAATCATCTGTAAGGAAGTCTATTCTCAAATATCTCAACATGGATGAAACTACAACTGCTAGATGTGTCAAGAAATGGATTGAGTGGGTGTCTCCCATCAATTTGGCCTTCTAAAATTGAAATATTGTTGCTCAATGACAATTTTTTAGTGGCAATATTCCTCCAAGCCTGGGCAAATTATCTAAACTCAAAGTGTTACATCTTGAAAACAACAACTTAACAAGAGTAATCCCTACAAGCTTATCCAATTATTCTTCTCTTATTGTCCTAAATTTTGGAAACAATAGTTTGGAGGGAAGCTTACCACATGAGTTCAGTAGGCTAAGTGAATTATATTCATTAGTTGTTCATAGTAATAATCTGAATGGATCATTACCTCCTTCAATAGAAAATTGCTCAGAGCTATAGGTTCTTGATATTGGAAACAACTTATTGTGTGGTCAAATTCTAGGATTAATTGAAAACCTTTCAAAACTAAGAGTGTTGGTGATGAAGGAGAACAATATTATAGGTAGTATTCCTTTGGAGATAGGCCAACTAATGAACCTCTAGATCTTGCTCCTTTCTTCCAATCATATATCAAGCTCAATTTTGGACACAATTGTATTCCTGTAAGCAATGGCTATTGAAAGTCAAAATGGTTTTATATTGTCCAATGATTCTAGTGGGTCATTATATTGAGATGGATTGGATATGACTTTAAAAGGTTCATATCAATACTATCAATATATTATTTCTAATCTCATGTCCATAGATATCTCAAACAATGAATTGGAGGGATAAGTTCCTTTTAATTTTGGGAACTTGAAGGGTTTGAGGCTTCTTAACCTTTCAATGAGAAATTTGAATGGGACTATTCCAAATAGTTTGGAAAAAATTGGTCAGTTGGAATCATTAGACCTTTCAAGAGACATTTTTTCAGGACAAATCCTTACAGAGCTTGAATCTCTAACCTATTTAGTGTTAGATGCAATGACAGTCCCAAAGACACTGAGAGGGGGGGGGGGTGAATCAGTGTCTAACCGGTTAATGAAATATTTGAACTTATTTAAAACTTTGCAACCCAAATTAATGTACTGGTAAACAAGTAATAATGCAACAAAGAGAAATAATAGAGACAACATAAATGCACACCATAACACAAGATATTTTGGCGAGGAAACCCGGTAAGGGAAAAACCTCGGTGGGATTTGTGACCCACAATATTTACTCACTGGCCAATATGAATAAATATTACTTACAATAGGGGCCCGCACATGCAGGAAGGCCAACATCCTAGAGCTCACTGCTCAATAAAAGAGTCTCACTGACTACAAAATGGATAATTAAATCCAAGACAATGTACTGCTCAAAATAGCATCTGCAATGCTTGATTTAGTACCAGTTTAAGCTTTGTTAGAAACCATAACCAAAAACCTTTCTGGTGAATGAAATTCACTCTACTTTGCTCTTCTCCTTATTCACTCATAAGATGATTACATCAAAATGCATAAACAGTTATTCACTCCCATATACTGCTTGCATTCATTACCTAATTACCTTACAAAATGACCTACAAGATCTCATACATATATGAGTCTTTACAATACATCATGTCGGCTATACAAATAAATAATTACATTACAATACAATTCACATAAACAAAACTTTGTCTCATGTTGGCCTAAGTGCCGGTGTAAACTAGATGCCGATGAATGAAATTTTTGTGCCTGCTGGTGTCGGTAGATGATGTCTGCATTGCCAGTGAACTTGTAGAATCCTATTACCAGTTGGTTGCCATCAATGACAACATCAACCATTCTCATGTGAGTGTAGATTGCCAACAATCTTCCCCTTTGGCATTGATGGCAACACTCATGAGAAAAATCCAAAAATTGTTGTCCAAAAAATGAAGTCCAAAACTGATCCAAAAAAAAAGAAGTGTGCTCCCCTTGAGCAAGTGATCTCTTCTGTGCATTTTTCTCCATACTACTCCCCCTTTGGCATCAATGACAAAGGATGTCAAAAAGATTCAAAGAATACAAAATTCTACCTCATAACCTATAACCAGTTGTGTACAATTTGAAAGATATCTGCCACAATTAGATTTAGGCTCTGCATGAATTTATTACTATAAAAAATAATGGTTTTGGTCTGCTGGATCATGTTGGTCAAATAATGTATCTATTGCTCTGGTGATTGTTCTCCTTGGATTGTTTCTTTAGATAGCTTAACCCGCTAAGTTATAAGACTATCCAATCTTGGACCAAGTTTTTTCTTTAGCTCCTGGGCCTTCAACCTTATCCTTTCTTTTTCCTGCTCCAGTTTCTCTATCTTCTCCTCAACAACTGCCATTTCTTGATAAAAAACTGAGGTAAGTTCTGAAGAACCTATCATTGTTATCTATTATGTCATCTATCTCCTTTTGTGTTTTCTTAATCTCCTCATGAATGTCTTCAGTCAGGTGGTGAGGCTTGCAAGCTTCTTTTATACAAATTCTTATATTCCAAAATTATTGAATTAAGTATCGGTAATAAGGAATCAATATGCTCAGTACAGTCCTTGATAGTTTTCTCAAAGAATTCACCTTTTTCTTTATTCACCATTTCCTTAATAGTTTCTTCATTAACCTTATCTACAGTTAGAACATTTGAAGCAATAAATTTGGAAAATGCATCCAATTTACCCAAAGAACCATCAATATGATCTATCTTACATGCCGGTGCAATCATTTTCAAAATAGGCAATGTATCATCAATGGCCTTAAATGCTGAGGTGTTGTAATCTGTGATCCTCTTAATTGAATCCAAAAGAAGATCTGTTACATTTTTAGGTCTGAAATCTATAGTGGATGTGCTCAGTTTTGCAATAACTTTCTTTTCATCAGACACTTGACCAATTACCTTAACAATTTCTTCCTTGTTTACATCATTTATTACCTCTTTATTTATAGTTGTTGTCGGTTTCTCACTCTGTGTATGTACCTTTTCTTCCACTGGTTTCTTAGTGTCGAGTTTCTTAGCTTCCGCCAGTATTTGAATGTTCTGAGAATCAGCAGTGTTAATCGGTGATGCAGAGATCTCAATATTCGTAGCATCAGTTGTCTTAACCTCTGCAGTCTCTTTATCCATAACAATATTAAAATCATGTGTATCTACATTCATAGTAAAAAGAATTTCAGAATCCGGATTAGTATCATCATGTGTTATTTCTTCAGCCTCCTTATCCGGTTGACTGTCTGTATGTACCAGTGACCCTGAAGTTATTGGTGGGGTGTCCTGTGCCGGTGGAGAAAGGTTATCTTTGACCTTTATAATAGGTACACTACCAATTTTATCTTTACCTTTATCCTTTTGATATACCTTAGTAAAAGACTTATCCTTTTTCTATCTATCCCTTTCTTTTTTCTTTTCTTTTTCAACAAAAAATATGTCCCATTTGTCAGTAATTTCATCTACTATTTCTTTCACTCTCCTAGCCATTAGACTAACCTGTCGGTGACCACTCACAAAAACTAACCGGTTGGCTTCAACAATCAGTTCATCAATCTCTTTTTGGGAATTTACAGGGTGAATAGCCAACAATGCTTCAACCTTTAACTTTTTATCTAATTCCATAACTGACATTCTTTTAGCCTCTAATCTTATGTATAAGTCATTAGGCAGATCATCTAAAACCTCAATCAAAACTTTCTTGTAGATGTCAAGATGCAAAATAATGCTTTCCTCTATTGTCTCCTTGCCAGAATCCTTGAAAGAATGATAAAATTTATTCACATTACTAAGATTACCTTCTTGTTTTATTTCATTGATCAAGTCCTCCAATGTAAGGGTATCCGGTGCCATATAACCAAAAATTTTCTCCAATAACCGCATTAAATGCTTGCTGGTTAAGTCAAATCTTAACATCTCTGCCAGTAAAGAAGAAATACAACTTCTTACCATAAACCGAGGGTAGAATGCATGATTTTCAATTTTTTGCCATACCCCCTAAGGATAATTCCTTAGTCAAATGAAGAATCTCCTACCAGCAATGGGTTACTTTGTTCTACTGGCGCAGAGATAGATTCATCAACTCTCTGATCTCTCTTCTTGATCCATTGTTTTGAAAATTCTTGCTTTATTTTGTTTACTTTTTCTTTTCCCTTCTCATTAGATCCTTTATTGTTCGCCGGTATAGTCTTTCTTCTACAAAATTTTACAATATGTCCAATCTTGTTACATGCATAACAAGTTAAAGTATTCCTCTGAATAGCCTTTCCATATCCTTGACTAGTTTGTGTTCTACATTGATTAGATAAATGTCCAAATCTACCACAAACATAGCATTTCACATTCATTCTGCAATTTTCTGAGTTATGACCAACTTTATTTCATTTGAAACATTGACTGGTGGGTAGACTTGTATTCTGATTATTTCTAAATCTGCACTAATTTTCTGTATGACCAAATTTGTTGCAATTAAAACATTTCCCATTAAATTTATAAGCATTAGATTGTCTTACCGGTTTGCTGTAATCTTGATTATTTGCAGTCCCGACTGTTTCTCCATGTTCAAATCCAAGTCCAATTGTATCTCTATCAGGTTTCTGTCTTTTCAACATGTCATCAAGTCTTTCTAAACTTTTCTTGAATTTGTCTTTGTGTTCATTTGCAGTGATCAACTCATTTTTTAGAATCCCAACTTGTCTCATAAGTTCCTCTTTATCATGTTGCATGTGAATCAGATCTGTCTTTAGCATATCATTTTCATGACAAAGTCTCAGATTTTCATTTGCTCCATCATTAAGTCTTCTTCATTCTTCTTCCTATCTTCAATATCCTTACATAGCCTCATGGTTAAATCTTACATTTCATTCCTCATGTTACCGTTCTCTTGTCTCAACTTCTCTGCAATATCCCTGAGAGTTTCCTTTTCATCATCATGTTTCTGCATTTGCTCATGAAGTTCCTTCCTCTTGTTTTGTGCTATAGCCAAGTTCTCCTGAAGTCCTTCAATGAATTCCTGGGCAGTCCTTAGATCATCTTCAAGTTTGATATTCTTCAATTTTTATGCATCAAAATCTTCAAGATCTCCTTTCAACTGTTTTCTCAAACTCTCCATCGGTACCGGTTTTAGAATCTTCCTCAAGCTGTTAGGCTTTTGCAAATAGAAGACCAAGCTCTGATACCAATTGTTAGATACAATGACAGTGCCAAAGACACTGAGAGGGGGGGTGAATCAGTGTCTAACCGGTTAATGGAATATTTGAACTTACTTAAAACTTTGCAACCCAAATTAATGTACCGGTAAACAAGTAATAATGCAGCAAAGATAAATAATAGAGACAACATAAATGCACACCATAACACAAGATATTTTGGCGAAGAAACCCGGTAAGGAAAAAACCTCAGTGGGATTTGTGACACACAATATTTACTCACTGGCCAATATGAATAAATATTACTTACAATAGGGGCCTGCACATGTAGGAAGGCCAATGGCCTAGAGTTCACTGCTCAATGAAAGAGTCTCACTAACTACAAAATGGATAATTAAATCCAAGACAATTTACTACTCAAAATAGCATCTACAATGCTTGAAATCATAACCAAAAACCTTGCCGATGAATGAAATTCACTCTGCTTTGCTCCTTAGTCACTCATAAGATGATTAAATCAAAATGCATATATAGTTATTCACTCTCATATACCAGTTGCATTCATTACCTAATTACCTTACAAAATGACCTACAAGATCTCATACATATATGAGTCCTTACAATACATCATGTCGGATATACAAATAAATAATTACATCACAATACAATTCACATAAACAAAACTTTGTCTCATGTCGGCTTGAGTGTCGATATACTTCATTGTCGATGTAAACTAGATGTCGATGAATGAACTTGTTGTGCCTGCCGGTGCTGGCAGATGATGTCTGTGTTGCCGGTGAACCTGTAGAATCCTGTTACTGGTTGGTTGCCACCAATGACAACATCAACCATTCTCACGTGAGTGTAGAATGCCAACATTTAGGTTCACTGAATTTATCCGACAACAATCTTCTAGGATGTATACCACAAGGACAACATATAACTGGCACCTTCGGAGAATCCTCTTATTTAGGGAATCCTAATTTATGGGGGTTTCCCCTACCCAAAAATTGTTCTTGGCCAGAGTTTGTTCCTCCTCCTCCTCCTCCTCCTCCTCTATTTTCAATTAATAAAATAAAGAAAAGAACTAAATATCTATGGTATGGGATATCATGGATTGTCCTATGGAATAGCTTTTGGGGGAATAATATCATTGATCCTAATAAAAATGAGTTGGAGAAGGAAATACTTCAACAATGTTGATACAATCCTTAAATTTTTGTCTCCCGGGATGAAGAATTTGGCATTTTGAAGGGATGCATCTACAAGTCCTTGAAATGTAAGTTTTTTTTGTTCTTTGAAGTATATATCATAATTCTAGATATTAAAATAATGAAATTAAAAAAAATAGTATTTTTTTCAGATTAATTTTCATGAGTTGTTCTATCAATTGTCGATTGTTTGTAGTTATTTTAAATCAAACAATATAATCTTCTAATTGTTACTAATATATAACTTTGTGTACATGAGTTTATTTTTTTTCAGGATGCTTTCTTGGTGTATTTAAAGACTTGTTAACCTTGATGGCAAAATATTCATTACACATGCTTTTGGGAAGGAACAACATGTAATAGAAAGCTCATATACTTCTATGAAGAAAAGAAAGATTTGAAATTTTTTTAATTTTAATCATTTTTTTAAGAAATGTGTCAGCCAGAATTGTGAAATACTTGATGTAACACCAACAATCTAGTTCTAAAGAAACATGAAAATATGTAAATACTATATAAAATTGAATAATTTTTAGTTCATGAAAAGGTATGACATATTTTTCTTTTTTACTCAAAAAGATGAAATGTGTCAAGAATTTTAACTTTGAAGTGGTGTACATTCATTGATTTGCATTACTTGTCTTGTCATTATCTTGAATCCCTTTTCTCCAAAAGTACAATTTATTTTTTTGTTTAATTATTGAATGGATTTATAGTATGTACACATTTTTCTTTCTAGGTAATTTTTGAGATACTAAAAATCATTATGGTTCAATATTACAAATCCACATTAAAATATATTTGACAAAACTCCCACTTTTATTATGTTTTACTGAATTTATTACTTGTATGAAAGGAAAAATATCACAGCAAAATTGATAACAACCACCAGAAAACACATGCACCTCTATGTGTAAGGGGTGGAGAGACTGTTATTTTATTAATTAAATTGTCAGTTAATATTTTTCGTACTAACAATATTTGGTTAAACCTTTACCTGCACATCTCACGTTCTCTTCTGTTCCGCTTCCACACAAGTTTTATTTGCCTTCTCTTGTTTTTCTATGCCTCTCTCCCTCATGCCATTCTTTGCATTCTCCTCCTCATATCTAAGCTTCTGCCCATGTTTTCTGTTTTTCCATCCCTCAACCTACTCGAAAATTGCATTTTAAAGGAGGGCCGTGGATCTACATGCTATCCGGCACCCCTGCAAATGTTTGAAATAATGGAGGATTACCATGTCTCCACAATGGCACAGACACCCTAACTCTTTGACCTATTGGCTAATAATAAATTAAGTGGAATGCAAAAATGTTGATAATTCAATTAAAAACTATTGTGCATTATATTAGGTGCAAAATTGATTGGTGGACGATACATAAGGAAGAGAGGCAAATGAGTATGACATTATGTCATGAAGTGCTCCACCAATAGTGCCACACGTATCAATTATGAAGATACCTTGAGGGTGGAAAATCTTAACTTTTACAAGACAAGGAAGTGGATAAAAGTGTAAACCCTTTTATCAAGATCTATTATAGAAGATCTTACATCAAGAAGGTTTACATGCTTCATAAGGCTTACATGCTATAGACTATTTTGGCCTTATATATATTGTTAAAATCTATTTCATTTTGTTTTATCATGTTTCATTTTGTGTGCTACTACTTTGTTGTTACTACAAGGATGGCATATAACTAGCACTTTTCGAAAATCCTCTTACACAGAGAATCCTAATTTATGGGTGTGTCCCCTACCCAAAAATTGTTCTTGGCCAGAGTTTGTTCCTCCTCCTCCTCCTCTATTTTCAATTAATAAAATAAAGAAAAGAACAAAATATCCATGGTATTGGATATCATTGGGATTGCACTTTGGAATAGCTTTTGGGGGAATAATATCATTGATGTTGATAAAACTTGATTTGATTATGCAATGTAAAACAAAAAGAAATGAACAATAGTATACTCAAACATACATAAGAACATGACACATAAATGTTCTGAGTGGAAACCCTCTTGAAAAATAAAACCACTCCAAATGCCTCATTGACTTATCTAAAAATTTCTTTCTTACAAAGCCTCGGACTGAGAACCTCACTGGTTACAAAATGTCTCACCGACAAAGATGTGCCTCACTGGCAAATATTGCGTCTCACTGGCAATCACAACAACTTACACCATAAATAGTTTGAATTACATATAGAGTCTCTGCTCTGTTTCACTTCTCAACATTTTCTAATCTCCCAAAATTTGAGATTTAGAAACAATAGTTTATTATGCCACAATTGCTCACCTACAATATACCATTGTATATTTGTTAAACTATACACAATAGTATCATGTAGAGAACATAATAGTTCACTAACAAAACATCATTGTGTATGTGAAAAAGATATATAGTGATATAAAGCAACGAACCTTTTCACAAAAATACTGAAAATATATTCAAGAAGTTCTTCAATTTTGTTTACAATCACAGTACATCAAAATAATGCCTTTATGAAAAACCAAGAGTCTTCTTGCCAAAACAATAGTAAAAAAATATCTTTCTGTACAACCTCCCCCAAAAATCCACTTTCTGGATATATTACTCCAATAATGTAATGTATCAACTTACTCCAAACTAATAAGTAAGATTTATTTTTTCTATTATGTTTGGTGGGGTTACCGCTTGTTGGAACTGATTATAAATTGTGTCTTAATCTAATTGTGTGGCAAAGCCTTAATTTTAATCAGCACTATACATTTCTTAGTAAATCATTATGTGACTCCTTAGAGAAGATGACATAGAGGACCATGCCTAACAATTATGCACATAAGCTAGGCTCTATATAAAAACAAAAAATAAATGACATTATAAATCAATCACAAGAACATATCTCATATATCCATCGATGGATCCATATATATCCCGCATTACTTTTAAAAAACATACCTCATAAAAAGGTTTACAAGGGAATTTGAGAGTGAAACCAAATAATTGAAATACTTGAATTATCAATTGCAATCGAGATAACTTTCCAAACAATGAAAAGAATATGAACATTCATGGAGTTATTCAAATGACCAAGGAATACACTTTATATTCATTCCGTTGGTAACTTACAAAAGCAACATCATAGTGATACAATGAAATTATAGCATATGTTCATTGTTATTCAACACAATACAAGATGAAAGAGAAACTCTAACTTGCCAAATCAAATCCAATAGCCTAACATCCAAACCATTTACTATCTAAAACACGTGAATATATAGCATTTAGGTTTGAAAGGTGGAGGAAATATTTTTTTTTGCAATCTTATCATATCTAAACATGACAATATTCTACAAGTAGCAAGAATGTGACATCATGAATGTGACTTACCAAGACATCCATAACAAGAAAAAAACCATACAAAAATACAAACTCTTCATCTCTTACAAGATGAAACCTTACAGACCCACCAAGATTATGCATCAGGTAAACTCAACCCATATCCTTCATCATGCCTACCCATGAAAGTGTAGGAACAAACTGATAAATTAAGGACTTGAATATTTGAAAAGGCTTGCAAGCCTAGAAGCATGTAGTAGACGGCCGAAGCTATTTTGGTTCAAAAATAGACCTTTTGTACAGTGTGACAGTGACATGTTAGTCAATCGCAGCCGTTTATTGCAAAATCGACGGTGTAAAACGTGCGACTAATACGTGTGTTAGTCAATCCATACTACCATTTTGGAGCCAAAATAAACGCGTCCTAGACAATAGGGTAGGTAAGCATTTTGAATCCCATTTGAATAATGGCTGTCCATGTGAACACAAATAAGCATCGGATAGTAGACTAACGTAGGGATGGGTTTAAATGTGAACACAAGCAACATCGGAATAAAAAATCAAATATTAACGTCAACGTCTAGAAGTCGGAAAGAAAAACTTTCCGACATTTACTTTTGCATTGGATTGATTTTTGACCATTAAATTTGATGCAACGTAAGTAGCGTGCAGTGCAAGGCAAAGTATATGCTGTCCAGCCGTAATCATCTAACAAAGAATGAGATACTGAAAGTGAAATCACGTGGAGCCACCCAATTATAAAAAATCAACGTCAACGTCCAAAAGTCCGAAATTTTGTGGAAAAATGTCCGAAGAAAAACCAAACGCTGGAAAGTTCGGCCACTTTAGTGAATGTCAACATATAGAGAAGTCTGGTATTTTCTTAAAATTTGGGAGAAAGGAATTTAAGTCATTTTAATGACATCAATATAAAAAAATTCATAGAAGAAAAAATCAAATTATCAAAATTTTAATCAATTTATAAACATTTAATATTGAAAAAAGAAAAATTTCTGTCTTTTATCTTTGCATAATGAAGAAATTTAAGAAAAAATTGTCACATTTTTACAATGTTCACAAAAAAGAGTGATCTTATACTATCCACAAAAATAAGTGTAGATACACTAAAGCCGCCTATATTTCCAAAAAAAAAGTGTAGATACACTAAAGCTCCCTTCTTCATAAGGTAACAAATATGATAGTGCTTCTCAAAAAAATCTACCATTATGAAGTGGGAAGCAATTGAGCATAATTAAAAATAAGAAATTGGACATAAAATTCAATCAATGATGTACCCTTAAATAAACATTTCCAAATATAACATAGACTCCAATAATTTCCTTATTTCTTCATTCACAAAATAAGCATCTCATATATAGTTTTCTTTTAAAAGGCACACACTAATGAAATTTAGACATTAAACTTCCCATACATAAATGTAGAATGGTAGTTGATGTATTCTCGTTTAAATAATTATACATCAAATATTGTAGGCTACTATCATTTTTTATAATAGTTTTTGATGTGAATGAGTGGTTATATAATGTCTTTAAATGGTGTTTTCCAAGTAATCCAATCCTATAAATGTTACATTTGGAAATGAAGGTAGAGGGAAATATTTGAGTATTTGATGTAATCGTAAATTGTAAGTTATACATTGGTAGTTGAAGTTTCAACCTTACCAACTTTAATGTAATATGAAAGGAAAAGAAAGGTGAAAAGAGCCCTGTCGAAAATTTGAGAATAATACCAAAACACATTATGAATGAAAGAGGGTGATGTTTCAATCATTTAGTTAGTGAAATTAATGGAAAGTATCATTTTGTTAATGTCATGAGAGAAAATTCAAAATCATTATTGTGTTGAAGTATGGATATGCAAATAGAAAATATTATAATCTCTACTTACACATCATCCAATTAAATGATCAAATGGTCAATTGTAATTTTACATGTTTAAGAGGAGCTAATATTATATGTGTGATGTATTCTTTGTACCAAAGTTAATATTTAGTGTGAAACTTATATGGTTTTGAGTGTTTGTCTTTTTGAGATCTACATCTAATAATGTTTCTTATCTTAATTCAAAATCATCATTACAATTTTTCTTTTTTTAAATTCAAAAGCTACACATAAAATTGAATGCAAAAATTTCAAATTAAATTTGATTATAAACTCATACGAACCCACTTGCCCTTAATGATTACCTACCAAACTAAACACAAATTAAATTTATAAAATACTATTTTAAAGAAAATCATTAAAATAATCTCAACCATAGAAATTTTCCTTGCACTTTACCTTTGTATAACGATCAAAGTAAAGAATAGTGGGAGATATTGAACAAGCCGCAAAAGTCCCTTTCAAAAATATTGTACGTCAACATTGAAAACAAAGATATTTAATCAACATCCATGTGATGCAACTTTCCTGCCTCTACTAGCATTTGAATCTGCACCGTCTGTATGACCGCCCCCTCTTGGGAGATCCCCTCCTCCTTGCAAATAAACCCCCCCAACGATACCACGGTCGGTTCACATGCTGCTGGTTCTGCTACTGGGACCCCACTGTCTGCGGGTCATATGGAAAAGACCACCAAGATTGATACCCCTTCTTGCTCTTCATCTTTGGTACTGACGGACTCTGGCCTGATTGATGAAGACAAGGGGTTGGAGAACCCAGAAGAAAATAAGAAGAATCTACTGCCTGGTAGAAGAATGCGGAGCTTGGTAAGAAAGATTCCCAAATCCAATTGGAAAAGCGCCCTTCTTCGGTCTACTAATATGACTTTGGAAGTAGCTTTGGCTAACTTTACCCAAACTGATGAAGGAATGAAGATCAAGCTCCCGGATAGTCTCATGGATAAAATCGCTTCCTCTTCACCTAGCGATAGTTGGACACTTCTTCTCCCTCAGGCCATCTATTGACATGATTAGGAGATGGGCTAAATCAAGATGGAAACTAAAGGGTAGTGTCAACATCTCGACAATGCCAGGAGGTCTCTTCCTTTTCAAGTTCACTATGAAGGAAGACCTGATCTTTGTCCTCTCAGGCTCTTGGGCCTATGGGAAATATTTTCTAAGTCTGGCTAAATGGAAGCTGGGTTTTGACCCTTCACCTGAGCTCAATCGCATGGTTCATCTTTGGGTTAGACTCCCTAGCCTCCTGCTGGAATTCTGGGATGAATAGATCTTCCGCTAGATTGGAAACTCGTTCGGCAACTATGTTATAGTAGATTCGGTCACTCTTGCTAAATCTAGGTTGGTTTATGCCCGTTTTTGTGTCAGTGTTGTGATTAACAAAGCTCTCCCCAATTTTGTTTCTCTTAACTTGAAGTGGGAAAAATGGTCTTAGGCCATTGTCTATGAAAATGCTACTCTTTTTTGTTAGAAATGTGCTAAACAAGGGCACACGTATGTTGAATGTAAGACCCAGGCATCTACAGAACCCAAGCTGAAAGAAAAGGCTATTCTAGATGAACCCATTAGCCCCAACACTCCCTCTTCCTCAGCCCCCTTGGGACTTCCTAATGTGAATGAAATCTCTGATGATTACCCCCACACTGACAAGATCCTTGACATTTAAAAAACCCTAGTCAATCCAATGAAGAAAGATAGCCCAGTTGTGACCCTCGAAGAGGGGGAAATCCCCCCAGTGACAAGGCTCTGGCTATCCCTTGGTCCCTCTCCCTCCCCCTCCTTGACTTCAGGGGATGGCTACCTCTCCCCCAAGCCTCTGGCTATTTCTATCCCCACAACCCCTCAACCCTCCAACCTCTATGGTGCTATGACCCCCTCGGGTTAGAAAAAGTTGCTAATCACAACCCCTCCTTGTTCCTCTAGTGAGGTGGAGTCGTCTGTTGAAGTAGTGAAATCCCCCATACTGAGTTCTCCTATGAAGTCATCACCACTCGGATATCCTACAGCGGATAATGAGTAATGGTTGACCCAGAAGAAGAAACCCAGGGCTAAGAAGGCAGATGTGGGTAATGAAAGTAAAGTTGGAAGACCAATGAAGAGGGTGCTCAGACATAAAGTTATGGCAAGGGATATTGCAAGGGGCATACAACTGACCCTTGATGGAATCAACAAAAATAAGAAATGAAGTTCCTCTCCTGGAACATAAGGGGTCTTAAGAGTCCCCAGAAGCAATTTGCTATAAAACAATATATCTTGGAAATGAAACTTGATATCTGTCTTCTTCAAGAGGTTAAAATGTCCTACCAAACTTTTGCAACCGTTGTTGGTAAACTTTGGTCGAGGGCTTCCTTTTTGTATGTGGATGCCTTAAGGGCATCTTGGAGAAATGCTACCCTCTGGGACCCCCTCAAAGTCCAAAGAAAGATTTATGTTAGCACTCAGAATTTCCTAGTGGTTACTCTCCAATATGGTGAGCACTGTTGGCATTCGTTCAATATATATGCCCCCAATTCCAAAGCAAGAAGGCATCCGATGTGGGGGAAATCTCTGAACTCATGGTTGTGGACCAGAAATCTCATCACATATTGGTAGGAGGCTTTAATATCCCCCTCTACCCCTCTGAGAAATGTGGAGGCCTAGTGGATTTTTTTTATAGCATGGGAGATCTCGCTAACCTTATTAATGTTACTAGCCTCTTTGATCTTGACCTTCAAGGTGTCCCCTACAGTCGGTCAAATAATAGGAAAGGCAATCATTTAAATTAATTCAGACTGGATATATTTCTTGCCTCTACCAACTGGGATATTGGTCACAACTCCTACCTAAAGACTCTCCTAAGAACCACTTCTGATCATAGCACCCTCCTGCTCCATTGGAAGGATAGACGCAACCTGGGTCCCCCCCCCTTTTCGCTATGAGATTATGTGGGCCTCCCACACTGATTTCAGAGACCTGGTCAAGGGCTAGTGGGCTACCATGATCCAAGGGACTTTAATGTTCAGAATTGCGGAGAAACTGAAACTCATCTATAGGGAAGTTAAAGGTTGGAATAAGGCAACCTTTGGTGACTTCTTGAAAAACAAAATGGAGTTGTGCTCTAGACTAGAACAATTCCAGAGCAATATGGTTGCAGGTGACCCACCTCACTCTCTGTTGGTTGAGGAAGAAGAATGTCATAATAATTGGAAGAAAATCCTTTCTAAGGGGGAAATCTATTGGAAACAAAGATCTAGAATTCAATGGCTAAAAGAGGGAGACAAAAACTCGGCTTTCTTCTATCGCTCAATGAGCATCCATAAAAGGAGAAACTTTATCAAATGTCTAAAGGATGACTCAGATCAGGAGATCACTAGAGAATTTCTAATTGGCCAAACTACCACTGACTTCTTCATCCACATGTACACTAAATCTGGAAGAAACAATGTGTCTCTCCAAGACAAGCTTTTGAGTAAGCTCCCTAATGCTATTGGGGAGGAGGATAACTATTAGCTCCTTTCTCCTATCTCCTCAGAGGACGTCCACATGGTGGTCTTTGCGATGGGTGCTTTCAAGACCCTAAGCCTAGATGGCTTCCCCCTGACGTTCTTCTAGGATTATTGGGACATTGTTAGTTATGATGTTACTAAAGCGGTGAAGGACTTCTTCAAGACTGGAAAATTACTAAAAAAATTGAATAACACCTACATTGTTCTTGTCCCCAAGTCTTCAAATCCCAGTTGCATGAAGAAATTTCAGCCCATAAGCCTCTGCAATTCTATCTACAAAAATAATTCTAAGCTCTTAGTGAATAGATTTAAGCCCCTTATGGAAAAGTTTATTAGTCCCTCCCAGAAAGGTTTTGTCCCTAGTCGTCAAATTCTAGATGCAGCCATTGCCACCCATGAAATAATCCACTCTATGAATAGGAGCAAAATCCCAGGTATGGCTTTCAAGCTCGACATGTCAAAAGCTTATAATAAAGTTAATTGATGCTTCTTATTTAAAACCTTCTCAAAACTGGGCTTCGATCAGAGGGTTGTAGACATGATTTGGGAATGTGTTTCTACGGTCCAGTTCTCAGTCTTGATCAACGGGACCTCTAGGGGCTGCTTTAAATATGAAAAAGGTATTCGACAAGGAGAACCTCTGTCCCCTTATCTTTTCATCATGGTTGTTGAAGTCTTGAGTAGGAATGCGGTTGATATGATGATCAATGGCAGACTGCAGGGATTTAAAGAAGCTTCTACTATTCCCCCCTCAGTGATCCAACAATTTGTTGATGATACCTTTCTATTTGATATATCCTCAGTAATTGAGGCCAAACCATGGAAGAATTTACTAGCAGATTATGCCAATGCCTTAGGGCAATGTATCAATTATGATAAGAGTAATCTCTTATTCCTTAACACCTATGTCGACCTTTAGCTTAAAATCCTCTCTATACTAGGGTGTAAGTTTGTTGCTCTTCCAGGGACTTACCTGGGTCTCCCCCTCACTATTAAAGAGGTTACCCTTGCATTCTGGAATACTATCCTTGAGCAAATACAGAAGAAACTTGCTGGTTGGAAAGGGAAATTCCTTAGTAGTGCGGGAAAGCTCCAACTCCTTGTTGCTTCCCTCCAGGACATCCCAGTTTACTTCCTTTCCTTGTTCAAAATATCTGGTGCTATGGGGGAAAATCTTGAGAGGATCCAAAGAACCTTTCTGTGGACAGGCATGGAGGAAAAGAAACGCCTCTCTCTGCTAAATTGGGACACTGTTTGCTTACCCAAATCCATGGGAGGACTTGGTATCAGAAAGATAAATGCCTTGAGCAAGGCTTTAATTGCAAAAGTGGGATGGACCCAAGCTAAAGGTGAGGTGGACTGGTGTAACATTATCAGGGCCAATTATTTGGAAAGGGAGCAATTCTATTGTAACTTGAATGCTGGTGACCTTCCTCATGGGTCTAAACTATGGAACAACATCTTGAAACTCAAACTGGTTATCAGAGAAGGACGGAAATGGCAGGAAGATTAGGTTCTGGGAAGACTCTTGGGTGGATGAAAAACCTCTGGCAGATTCTCAATTCCGCCAAATTTTGTATCCCTTAAAGGAGCACTTAGGGGAGTACATTATTGATTATATGGAGCCGGGAAGAGGAAGATGGAAGAACATAGCCTGGATCTTCTCTAATAGACCTCACCTATTACCCACTGCTCTGGAGCTACAGGATCTTATGCTAGAATGCAGAATTCCCCTAGCTCCCTAGGAAGATAGATTCATTTGGAAGGGGACCCAATTGGGGGCTTTCTTGGTCAAGTCTGCTTACAGACAGCTCCTGAGACCCATTGGCGATGTTGAGTGTTGGACAAAGAAATGGAACTCACAGGTGATCCCTAAAGTCAACTTCTTTTGGTGGTCCCTAATGCATGAAAAAATCCTAACTTAGGACAATCTGAAAAGGAGGGGTTTCCAACTTTCGAATAGATGCATTTTATGTAAAGCTGAAGAGGAAACTATTCACCACCTTTTCATCCACTGCCCCTTCGTTGGACACTTGTGGACCACTACCCTTGAAAATTTTGGTTTGCAATGGGGTTTTTAGGATAGCATTAACCAGTTTATCACTAGATGGACTCCTCCCTCCCACCACCCCCTGATTCTCCAATTATGGAGATAGATCCCTCCTCATATCTATTGGGGGGTTTGGAAAGAAAGAAATAACAGAATCTTCAGAGATGTTGAATCCTCCCTGGATAAAGTCTTCTATAATTGATTCAAAATGATTTTGGATAATAGATTAGTGACTAAGTGGAAACCGGCCCCCCAATTCTCCCAATTCGATGGAAAAAAAATTGCTGAACTATGGATGCTCCCTTGGAGTTTGAAGTTTTCAACAACAGTGCAAAGATCAACACGAAAAAGACCAAATGGTTAGCACCAAACCCCCATTGGTACAAATTGAACTTTGATGGGTCTACGCAAAATGCCTGCCAAGCGAGAGGTAGATGTTGGCTTGATGATGATTGTAATGTATTCATCACTTGTTGTCATTGATGAAAGACTCTCACACACACATATGATTATATTGATTATTAGTGTAACTTCAATTGTTTACACTGTCAATCGGTATGTTAGACGTTTATCTCTAACTGGTACTTTGTTTCAACCGGTATGTGCATAAGAGACAACCTATGGTTATACTAAGTCGACATCAAGATGAAGATCAAGATGGAGATTAAGCGGAGACTTAAGGACAACAGTTCATATGTTTTATTCAAACCAGTATTAATTGTTCCAATCGGTATTTGTTAATTTTTGTGATGAGTTACCACACTGACTACTTGGCAGTAATTTTTGTGATGAGTTATGATCACTTGTCTAGATACACTACACCTAGAAAATTGTGTTTGACTTCCTTGGACCGAAATAAGATTTGAATGTCTATTTAAAGACAACTTAGTGAATCATTTGAGACAGATGTTATGTAATTGATGGTATGCATGAAGAACGAAAGTTTTTGTTGAAGAGCAATAAGTGTTAAGATGAAGAGTTTGTTGAAGAGCAGTGTTGAATGTACTTAGAAGGATCTGATCAAGCAAGTATTGTGCTACTCAGAATAGATCAAACCATTCTTTTTGTTTTCTAACCATTACAATAGAATCAAATCCCTTAACCGAGTAAGCTCTAACAAGCTTCAATGTACAAATCCTCTAACAAGGTGATCCATTAGTTTGGATTCTTAAATCCTCTAGCGAGGTTACTCCTAACATGGTACTACTCTTAAGAGGGTATAAGCTTCTAATCAAGCTTTGGGATCTCTAACAAGATTCTCTCCTAGCAGAGCACTTTGTAGACATTAACCGGTCAGTTATCTATTACTGCAGATAGTTAACTTGTGAGTTCCATCTCACCATGGTTTTTAACTATTTGGGTTTTCCACGTATAAACACTTGTGTTATGGTGGATGCTTTACTTTTTGTGGATGTTGTTATATCTTTTTGGATTGCATGCATTGTGTTTAAAAGCTTTGTTAAGTTTATCTACCGGTTAGTTTTTGAAGTAGTGGATTATTTGGTGTCACTAATTCACCCCCCCACCTCTCAGTGCTTTTCAAGTCCATAAATTGGTATCAGATCCTAACTTCTTTGAAGCCTAATCTCTTAGAAGGAAGCCTTGAAATCACCATGGGGGACAAGAGCTACTTCGAGATGGCTAGAGAGCTAGAAGCTAGTAGAAATGAACTTGAAACCCTTAGGGTCAAACTGAAAGCTTCTCAAGTCAAAAGGAGAGAGCTAACTAAACAAAAATTAGAGATATTTGACAATAGTTATTCAGATGAAGTCAATATTGATGCTTCATCAGAGGAAGTTGAAAAGTTGAATGGTGAGAAACTAAATCTAAGGAGAGAGCTAGAAGTTCTCACTATCTGCATGAGTCAGGAACATGAAGCTAGAAGAGCTACTGAAGATCTTATCAAGGAAGGGATCAAGAGATTATAAAGATCAAATGGGAAAAAGACACTATGCATGAGAATTTGATTGCCGAAAAAGAAGAAAAGGAGAACCTACAGCTAGATCTTAAGCTTGCATCATCTCTAAAAGAGAACCTGTCTAAACATAATGAAGATCTCATCAAATAGCTTACTGAAGCCAATGAGAAATTGGAGAAGTTCATAAAAAGTTCTACCATGCTGGAAGAACAAATTCAATCACAAAGAATCAAGGGTGACATCTCTAGACTTGGTTTTCACACAACTGAAAAAGGTGAATCCTCTGGTACAAAGAGAAACAATCCTAAGAACAAATCTTCTCCTAAGATCAATAAGCCTACCGGTAAGGTCTTTAAACCTATCTTCTTTGTTTGCCATAAACTTGGTCACACTGCAAATGTTTGTAGAGACAAACCTAATAGAAATGTGATTTACAATACTAATGCTAGGTATGTGTCCAAGAAATTTCAAGGTTACTGCTTCACATGTGGAATGTATGGACATAGATCTGTTGAATGCAGACATGGAGAAAACAATCCTGTGCCACACATGCATCCAAGACCAAATGGTGACCGGATGAGGAACTTTGATAACTGGGTAAACCTGAACTGGCAAAGATCCTATGACAACTAGTTTTGTCCATTTGAGATGGAAAAGGTAACAAATGTTATTTGTACCTTCTGTAATAACTTTGATCATGTGGCTATGAACTGCATAAGAAGAATAGGAAGAGGAAATGCTAGACCTTGGAGATCATTTGGTATGGCCTGTTATCACTATAACAAACCGAGGCACTTAGCAAAAATTGGTGGATCCAAAAATAGAAAACTAGTCAACTCTTCCAAGGATCAGAAAGGAAATCAGAAAGTTGATATTGAAGAAACTAGAGAGGATATGAATCAGATTTGGAAGAAGAAAAGTGATGACTCACCTGGAGAAGAAACTATTCCTTCACCCAGTGAAGAGAACCTTGCACCAGTGACTTAAGCCTTTTTAATGTGGCTAAGGGGATCTTAACGGTAAAACATCTCTGGACCCCTTGTGAAAAATGAGTGGTAAAGAATTTTGAAACATGAAATTTGGGTAACTTTTTGTTAACATTTTATCAACTGGTTTTCCACTTGAGCGGTGAAATTAGGATTTGTAACCCTAAAAGGTGAGAATTTATTGCAATAAGTAAAAAAGATAAAAGTGAGTTTTACTTTGTCATTTTTACCCTAACTCATTCGAGAAAGAAATTTGAAGCGATTGCAGAGCTGAGTAAGACTGTCTTGTTGTTAATTGTCAAATTGTTTGGTGATTTGAGAAATTAGGTTGAATTGAAGGTTGCAGAAGGTCAAAATGGTGTGCACTTGGGCATTTCAATCAGTAAACAGAGCAACATGTGCAAAACAAGGTATTTCTTTGAATAAACCACTTTAAATCTTGTTTATCTAAAATGGCATCTACTTCAAAGTCTGTAGAGAGGTTGATGATCACTTCTGATCCTATGGAAGCTGCAAAGGTAGGGTAGATTGTGTCATATAATGCATTGTCGCAAGTTCCAAGCAGATTTTTGGTCAAAGGTGATTCGTCTAGTTGAAATCACTTTGTGATGAGAATGGTAAAATTAAGACACAATATGCTAGGGTTTTTAAAAAGGGTTTTCATAATGCCTCCTATTTTCCTGAAGATTTTGAAGAAGCACGTATTAGAATAATTTTGAGTAGAGTTCATGGAGAAAATATGTACTTAGAAAGAACTCACAAAATTACAAAGGAAGCCATTCAGACTGTGTCTAGCTACTTCTCAACCGATGAAGTATCAGAGTTAAGGAAAATTTCTAAGGACACCATCTTCAACTTAACCGGTTCTACTTTTGATAAGCGTGCCTTTTCTATCAACAATATTAGAGACAAACTATTAGTAATGGTGATAGGCTATCGAGTATTTTACTCCAGTAGACTTAATAGTGTTCCATCTGTAGTAATTCATACTACTCATAGAATGATTGTTGATAATGCATATTATGATCTTTGTGAAGCCATCAGAAGGAAATTATTTCAAAATTTGCAATCAGTTAAAAAGGATAATAGTCAAAAATTCAAGTATGGTCAGCTATTGGTCGGATTATTCTTTTATTTTCAAAACTTTCTACCAAGAATTGGAGACATTGAGTGGTCAAAGGACTCACCGGCCTCTGCACAAATTAAGAACATCATCAAGGTTGTAAAGAATACTTTCCATGCTGCCCTGAATAGGTATTTAAATGAGTTTCAAAAGAAGATGAGTATGAGAATGAGGCTACCAAAATATGTGGTAAAACACTTTGACAAGGACACAATCTTCACCATTACCACTGACTTTTGCTTAATGAAAGCAATTGAGCCTAGAGAAGAAGAAATGGAAGACATGAGTTATGAGGTTAACCATGATCTACTGGTTGGTTATGCTAATGCCCTATTAGCATCACCAATAGACAAGAAGTAGGCGAAATTGGACATTGTGGCAGTCCAAGAGGCACCTAAATAAACCAGTACTGCACCTGTTAAAAGTACAAAAGAAAAGAACAAAAAGTCTGATGAAGCATCTCCAAAAAAGAGTACTAGGGTTACCAAGAGTGTCCTAATAAGAAAGGAACTGGAACCCAAAGTATCTATTAAGAAAGAGACAAAGAAGAGAGGCAGAAAATTAATTTTGCAACCAAAATCTGAGGGAATGAATTTTGATGAAGATCCAAAGAAAGCAAAAACAACTGGCAGAATATCCAAGAAGGTTTAAGGAAGTGCCAAAGGCAACTGTGCCTATTGATATAGCATCCTTCAAACCTGAAACCCATTTTGAAAGGACAATGAAGACACTAAGGAGGAATAGGTTTGACAATGTAAAGGAGCATTTTTTATTCCTTCATTGAAGATGAGAAAGAGCAAGTGATTCAACAGGTAATCACTCATCTATGTCATTACAATAGATATCCACATGAATTAGAAAAGGATATCTCAGATTCTTTGAATACTATTCTTTTGAATAAATGGGAGGAAGCTATTAAATTAAAAAAGAAATCATTGATGAGGTATTTGTACAATATTTTCGCGAGGATCATATTAGTGCCTTAGTTGCTCGGTACAAATATTAGTTTACATTTAAAGCAAGAAGACTGAAGTTACTTAGTGGAAAGAGAGAAATCATTGAGACTGAGACTCATCATATAGCTTGTGACATCAAACAGATGGAAGAGCTCATCCAATCCTCTATGAATAAGGATAATGCTACTGATGATGTTACTCTATTGGAAATGGATGAAGAGGAGATTATTCAACCTGATGAGGTCTATCCACTCAAGAAGAAGGATGATTCCATTATTCTTGTTGATGATAATGTTCAGAACATAGTGGATCTATCTAGAGACAACACTGCACTAGATATGGAGCCCCCAGTAATCACTAATGTATGGGTTACACTAGTTGAGCAACTGGCTACTCAACTAAAAGTGGACAATCCACTTGCAACAGAACAACTGGAGAAACCCCAATCTCCACTGATCATTCAATAAATTCAGAAGGAGACTACTGAAAATGTTGCCACACAGTCACCTAAAAAGACAACAGAGTACAATATAGAGAAAGCTATCATTAAGGTTGTATCCCCTGAACTGACAAAGTAGAAACAACTTGAAGATGATGATGATGATTTTTTAAGAATTTTAGGACCTATTGATATGAACACTTTGAGTGCATCATAAATGATGAAGATTGCTAATGTTATGCAATCTAGAGTGCATAAGATGAGACTAAAAGAGAAAAGGGTTGAAGTAGAGACAATTCAAATTGTAGTAGAAATTTTGTCTAGTCTACTACTAGAAACATCTATAGCACATCTTTCTACACCCATCAGCAAACTTGGTCAGTTAGTTGTAGATGCATCTGATCAAATAAAGTCACTAGAAGATGCTACTCAACTATATGCTAAAAAGAATCACAAGAAGAAGTATGGAAAAAAAATGGCAAAGGATATTGATAGTGGGAAAATGGCTCTGTCGCACAATAAGGATTTGTTGAAAAATGCTATTGAAATGAGAGGAAAGTATCTTGCTTCCACCTCTATTGTTTCTTTCTTTTATTCTGACATTTCAACAAGACAAATAGAAATAGAGCAAGAGCTAGAAAGGATATGCAAGGCATATGTCCCACTCCAGGACTCTATACTTACCTTTAACAAATCTATAGATGATTTGCATAATAGACTGCATATATATGATAATGAGAAGTCTAAAAGACTCTGATCTCTAGAGGAACTCAAGAGTCTGCTCACATCACAAGTAGACATATTATAGAGAGCATACTCCAATGTAGAAGCTATCTTAGCAACCCCTGAAACCTGCAACTTGGACTCAATGGAAGAATTCCATTCATAGCTATTGTCTACATTCGAGTATACTGAGAACGTGTTGGAGTTGTGGACAAACACTTTGTCACAATTGAAGTCAAGCTACTGTGTTATTTCCATGAGACTTGCTTATGCTTGAAATTTGATACAGTTTTTTTGTTACTATTGTATATGCTAAACACTGTGATACAAATTGTCTATATATATATATATATATATATATATATATATATATATATATATATATATATATATATATATATATATATATATATATATATATATATATATATATATATATATATATATATATATATATATATATATATATATATATATATATATTGATTTTTTAATTTGGCATTGTTGTCAAAGGAGGAGTAGAAATATGTATGTGTGTTTTTGAAAATTTTGTATAATGTATGCATTAAGGGGGAGCATGAGTAAATGTGTAAATTTGTAAATTTGTTGTGCATACACACTTAGCAATATTACTGTAAAATTTTCAAAGTGTTGCCATCAATACCAAAGGGGGAGATTGTTGGCTTTATGATGATTGTAATGTATTCATCACTTGTTGTCATTGATGAAACACTCTCTCACACACATATGATTATATTGACTACCGGTGTAACTTCAATTGTTTACACTATCAATTGGTATGTTAGAGGTTTATCTCTAACTGGTACTTTGTGTCAACCGGTATGTGCATAAGAGACAACCTATGGTTATACTAAGTCGGCATCAAGATGAAGATCAAGATGGAGATCAAGCAGAGACTCAAGGACAATGGTTCATATGTTTTATTAAAACCGATATTAATTGTTCCAACTAGTATTTGTTAATTTTTGTGATGAGTTACCAACACTGACTACTTGGCTATAATTTTTGTGATGAGTTATGATCACTTGTCTAGATACAGTGCACCTAGGAAATTGTGTTTTGATTTCCTTGGACCGACATAAGATTTGAATGTCTATTTAAAGACATCTTATTTTATCATTTGAGACAAATGTTATGTAACTGATGGTATGCATGAAGAGAAAAAGTTTTTGTTGAAGAGCGATAAGTGTTAAGATGAAGAGTTTGTTGAAGAGTAGTGTTGAATGTACGTAGAAGGATCTGATCAAGCAAGTATTGTGCTACTCAGAACAGATCAAACCATTCTTGTTGTTTTCTAACCATTACAATAGAATTAAATCCCTTAACTGGGTAAGCTCTAATAAGCTTCAATGTACAAATCCTCTAACAAGGTGATCCATTAGTTTGGATTCTTAAATCCTCCAGGGAGGTTGCTCCTAACAGGGTACTACTCTTAACTAGGTATAAGCTTCTAATCAAGCTTTGGGATCTCTAACAAGATTTGCTCCTAGAAGAGCACTTTGTAGACCTTAACCAGTCAGTTATCTATTACTGTAGATAGTTAACTTGTGAGTTCCATCTCAGGCCGAGGGAATGGCTCTTCTCTAGGGTCTGAGATTTGCTACTACTATTGGCATTAAGCATCTAGAAATTGAAGGCGACTCATAGACCATTGTAGAAGCGGTTAGTGGTAGACTTGCTACTGGGTGGAAAGTGGATTCCATTTTGAGGGATGCTAGGATGATTTTGGTTGACCTTGATGGTTTCACCATCTGCCATATCTTCAGAGAAGGGAATGTTGTTGTAGACTCTAAGGTGGTGGTGGGAATGCTGCAAAATGGCTTATGATGTTGGAGGAACCCTGATTTGCTGCCAATGATCACCAAGGAGATCTTGGAGATAGAAAAAACTAAGTCTAATGACGAACCCATATAACTATCACTAGATGAAGAGCCAAATTTCAAATTTCAAATTTGGAGGGGAAACCTGCCCATCATGGGTTGGGCCTTCCACGTAGCTACGTATGGCCTTGTCATCACCTTCAAAGGGGGTTTAATAATGATGATAGTTATTGTTATAGTACTGATATGAGGAATGGTAATTTCCTAATTATCATCCAAATGGATATAATTAGCAGCAATAAAAGTGACAGTTGGGATCGGCCAAATCACATTGGCTAGATTGAGAGTTCACACGAGTGTAGTAGATTTTGTGAAAGTGAAATTTGCTTAGGCACAACTTGCAATAATCACACCATTTATTGCATGATTTTATCGCATAACTGGCTAAGTTTTTATCTTGACTCTTCCTCTCCTCTGGTTCAGATTTGTTGTTTTGATACCCTATTTCTCTTTTGCTCTGCTAAGCTGGAAGAAATGACCATGGGGGGTGACAGGCTAGGACTGGAAGCCAACAAAACTGGTGAATTTAAAGCCAAGTCAGTGGTGTGGTTTTTCTGTTCAGAAGGAGGGATTGATAAATTTATGGAAAACCTGAAAGGGAATGATGAGAGATTGTCTAAGCAGTTCGTGGCTTCTTGGGAGGATAGAAGGGTTACCATTGGGGGTATTTCCTTTGAAATAAATGAAGAGGTGATTTCCCAAGTGATGAGTCTGCCCATGGAGGGTAGGAAATTGAAGAAACAAAGCCACATTTTGGATACTACCAGCTTGAACTAGTTTTTTTGTGAAGGGGAGAACCCTATGAAGAGGGCGAGCGACTTCAACCAGGAGGAGCTTCCACCACCGTGGGACGAGGTCTTCTATATCATTATGAAATATTTCACTTTGGTAGGAGGGTATGTAATGTTTTGCTATTATCACATTCCTTTCCTTAACCATCTTAGAAATAAAGATCATATCTCCATTCCGTTTTTTCTGCTACACTCGTTGGACTCCAATGTTAAGGATATTGCCAAAGCCAAGAAAAAAGGAAAAGAGTTCCCCATTCTACACCAAGGCCTCATCTCACGCCTCTACAATTTCAACCTGGCCCTTTTCCCACCCTGTATAATCTCTGTCCAGAATGTGGCTGAAAACCATCCCCTAGACATTGCTACCGATAAACCCGATACAAGCCCTCCTCGGCTGCCTAAAATTGGCTCCTATAGTAAGAAAAAAGAAAGTGCCTTCCTGAGGATGCTAGAACCCCTAAGAAAGTTAGAATTCAGGAGATTGATTCCGATGTGGAGATTACAGATGAGGCCAACACCCCTCACCATTCAATGAGACTGGCCTCCAAACGCCCCGAAAAATCCTTAAGAGACCCCTCCTCATCCCATGAAACTGGGAATTCCATCCCCTTCGAGAATGTGGCCCTATTTTAGTCTACCTCAACCCCCCATTCTGTTAGCTCCACCCATGCTTCTAAGAGCCCAAAAAATTCCATGAGTCCAAAGGTCGGCCCCAAATCCCAGACAAACTCTCCCTCCCTAACTCTGAGGGTCAAGAAGATGATGGTGGTGGAGGAAGTGAGTAGCATAAAGGAGGAAGAGGACAACAACCTAGCGAAGTTGGGTAAGAAAGTGGAGGGTTTGTTTAATAATTTGCAGGAAATCACCAGCAAAATGGAGGCCATGGAAAACAAGCCGCAGGATGTCTCTAGGTTTTCTTTGAACGTTATCCATTGTTCAGCGACCACTTTGTGTCTTCTGCAGGAAAGTACTATTAAAGGCAAAGGCAAGTAGGATGATGACTACGAGGCTCTATTCAAATTCCTCACCAATGAATGGGCTAGGAAGCTCCTCTCTAAGAGGAGCCATGAGAAAAAGAAATAGTTTTCTTCTATGTCTCGGACCTCTAGTTATTTGTTCGGCCCTAGTAGCCTCTAGACTTATAGTTTTAATTTTTTTTATGTTTGAACTTATCTACCTGTTGCCCTACATGGGAAATGTTTAAAATGTTTATTAAGACTTTTATATATCTGATGAACATGCGTAGTATGATTATTGTTTTTGATAGAGGAAAGTTGAGAGGGCTGTAATTTTGCTACTGCTTTGCTGATAGTTGGCTTGCCACTGTTTCTTTGTTTTGTTCCTGGGTTAGCCCCCTTGTTTTGGCTGCTTTTAATATAAAAAACAATGATATTTATGTTGAAGGCGTGCATTATATGAAATCGACGAGTTGTTAGAGAACATCCACGACTGATATTACACCCGTAACCATGCAAGATGATTGGAAAAATGTTGACCATTCATTTGGTCTTCACCATTTTCTTTTCAGATTTTCGCAAAATATGGTTTTACTCGTCAATGTGTTTCACAGTTTCTGGTTGCCTAGATACTGCTACTGTTTTAATTTCTTGTGAATGTGAATGGTACAGTCGTTCACTGGCTTCTTCGTACCTTGCGATGGGTAAGATATCAATATTCAATATAAATATTCTTTATCATTACCGGATTTTGATTTTTAAAAATCTCTTGGACAGTTTAATTTTTTTTATGTCGGAATGGTTATGTTGGATATTTCATATGTTGAATATGTTTTTAACTTATTTGAAAGCTTTTAATAATAGTTATTTTATAATATACAAAGTCAATTTTGTTTTCAAATAACAAATAATATATAAATAATAAACTATACATTTCATCTTTTAAATATTTGTTTTTTTATTTTTTATAATTACTATATTATATATGTATGTATGAATTTTTATATTATTATATATATAAAAATGGTAATAAGTTATTATTTTTTTAAAAATAATTAATAAAATATTAGTTATATCTCATACACTTGTACTATTCAACATAAAACTAAACAATTTAATTTTTTAATTTTAATATGGTTTATTTTTATTTTTAATATTTTTATTAGAAGGACAATTTAAGTTTTTAAAATTTCACTATATTTATGTTCAATCTTGTAATAATTTAATATTTGCTAATTTATTTAAGAAGTTAACTATAATCATTCTCAATATTATAATTTTTATTTTTATTTTCAATTGATTAATAAATATGGTCAAAAGGTGCATTGGATATTGTTCAATTTTGTGTGTATACCTATTTTTTTGTCTAATCCATTGAAGGGCATGAGTATTCCACATAAAAACAAATAGTCTTGAATAAGGTAAACTAAAACCTAACGAAACACATACAATAAATTTTCTAATATTAACATTAAAATTTGGAAGGGCTCTTGAAGTAAAATATAATTATATCTCGTGTCTTTTAATTGTTCGCATTAAGATAATTATCTCTTTAAACCTACCCACATTAGGGCCTATATTTTTTCTAAATATTAAGGCATATTAAATTATTTTTAAAATTATATGTATACAAATTAATTATATATAAGATTAATTTTATAAAATTTTGATAATTTTCTTAAGTTATTTTTATATGATAATTTTTAAATTATTTTATCGTAGTATATAATCAATTTTGAATTTAATTATATAATAAAATTATATTTATTGTTGTATACAATATTTGAAATAATATAGATTATCTTTCTTTTTTTAAATATAAGCACTACCATAAGAGTTAGCTCCTTGTATTCATAAAAAATAGATTACAAAGATGTCCATATACAAATAATTGTGTAGGAGAAAGCCTATTTTGGCACCAATCTCTATCATCCTATCTACTTTAGCTAGATTAAGAAGATATTTGTTGTTGCCCATGAAATCTTAAATTCCTCCAAGTTGTTCTTCTTCTCTACACTAGTCCTGAACAAATGCCATGCCTCTACATTCGTTTCATACTCTTTTCTTCCCTCAAGTATATTGTATTCAACATCATGCATCACTCAAGGACTTCTAGAAATAGATTGATTTCTCCATCAATAGCACCCTAGCGCTCTTGCCGGATAATGTGTTTTGCAATTTGTATCACCCAAAAGTTGCTAAGGACTTGAACCATGGGCTCAAACACAGCTCAAAAATCATTGCATTGTGTTTGTGTCATCATTGACACGTTGCTACACCTAGAATGCATATTACCACATCCCATGCCTCATTGTATCTTAATTGAAATATGGCTCATCCTTGTTCTTCCTTGATCACCTATATGAATGGATAATGGGTGCCAAATTGTAAGCCATTTCAAATGAGATTTTTGATCCTTGCAAACCACCAAGTTGCCACTTCTATCACATGTCCCACTAAAAAATAGTCTCTCATTCAGGAAGAGTACAATCTTTTCCATTCTAACTTGTCACTTTTGAATCACCAATGTTAGTCAAGAAAGATCCACTACAATGCATCTTATGGCTATCTAAATGTGGTGAGACATCCCTATAACCATACATGGGCAAAGGATCATTTCACACTTGTGTCTTTGAAAATTACTTTGTTCAAACCATCCCATTTCTCGAAGGAGTTCATGATCTCCTCCACATCACTATATTTTTGTATCTTCCAGCTCTATCTATTCCTCTCTCCTCTCTCTATCTTTATCTTTCCCATCCTCTCTATATTTTTCTCCTTCTCCAAATCCATCTCTATCTTCCTCTTTATCTATATAAGATCATACTCATAACAGAATCTAATTATATTTTACCTCATGTACTACACAAATACATACCAAATTATACTATAGTTTTTCTATTTTTCCTTCTACATCTCCTCAACGTACCCATTGCACACCAAGGTCACCGAAGAAAAAATACAGCTAATAAACTACATAAGAAAATTATTAACCATGTTGGGTCATTAATTAATAAATAATCATTGACCTATTGACCTCCACATAGGATAAGAATATCCCACCCTAAGAACAACCAGAATTCCATCCTTCCCTGTGTGTGATCCCAAATGGCCATCTCTTACCACAAGCTCTGTATTGTTTTCATTTCAATTTTTCTTCTCTTATTCTGCCTTCCTCTTTCCCATGGATTAATGTCCAACATATGTCCTTCCCACGAATCCCAAGCTCCGCTCCTCTTCAAAGTGGCCCTGAATGACTCCAAGTTCTCTCTCAGTTCATGGGTAAATGTAACAAATTGTTGTTCCTTCTGGATTGGCATTTCCTATGACAATCACACCAACCATGTTGTCTCTCTCTATGTATCAGGTGCAATCTATCCCTCTTCTCCCCAAGGTGTGATATCTAAGAGCCTAAGCCAACTTCATTTTCTCACATCACTTACAATATATGGATTATCAGGTACTACCATTCCTCCCTGTTTGGGAAATCTTTCTTATATTCACTCTTTACATTTGCCTTATATTGGCTTAAGTGGGAAGATTCTGCCTTTCATTTGTTTTCTCACCCGCCTTAAAATCCTTGATCTTTTGAGCAATAACTTGAATGGAAGCATACCTTCCTACCTTAGCAATCTTCCCTATATTGAGGCTTTATTTTTATCTGATAATAGATTTAGTGGGATGATTCCGCCTCTCATTTGTTCGCTCACCGGCCTTACATTCCTTGATTGGAAGCATACCTTCTTGTTCGCTCACCTGCCTTTCATTACTTGATCTTTCAAACAATTACTTCAATGGAAGCATACCTTCCTGCCTTGGCAATCTTGCTTCTTTAACTCACCTTGACCTGGGTAACAACCAACTTAGTGAAAACATACCGGCTTCTCTTGGAAGTCTCTCTTTATTGAATAAATTGGATCTTTCATACAATCAATTCAGCAGTATCATTCTAGATTCATTGGGCAATCTCTCTTTACTAGAGTTGTTGGAAATTAATGATAACCAACTGAGTGGGACCATTCCCCCTTCATTTGCTCGCCTTTCCTCACTCACTCACTTGTATGTTGATGGCAATCATTTAATTGAAACCATCTCTTCTTTGTCACTTCTAGCTTCTTTACATACTCTACGCCTGTCATTAAACCATTACCAGTCGATTTTAGAAACTTTCTTTCACAACCTTACAAGATTAAGTGATTTGTATATATCTGATTGTGTCATAAATATTAGCACAACTTGGATTTCACCCTTTGATTTATCTTATCTATGTTTAGTGTCATGTATGATTGACGATGAATTTCCACCTTGGATTTCAACACAATTCTCACTTGAATCGTTGGGTATAACTAATGCCAGTCTTGTGGGCGTAATTCCCTCTTGGCTATGGGAAACTAGTCCTCAGTTGTTGTAGCATCGTAAATTGTACGCACTTGCTAGGGTGGTACAATTTCACACCTAGTTTAGCACTCGCCTTGGCGCATTTTGCATTTTGCATTGCATTTCCCCTTTAGCACTTAATTAATTAAATTAATTAGGTCTAAGGTTCTATTTCATCATATTCCACATCATAAAGTTGGGCCCTTTCATTAAAGCGTGCCCTTTTCATTTTATTCCTTCAATACATCATTTAATCAAAAACCCTAATTAGGTCCTATTTTGAACTTGGGGGCTTGATTTCAGGGGTCAAAACATCTCAAAATCACTTGTAACTTTGGGATTCACTCTAAAATCATCATATCCGACGGCCCTAAAAATTTGGTGACCATGGCACCCGGAGAGGACCATGGCGCCCGGAGTGCACATGGTCCCGAACATTTTTCCCAAAATTTTAGGAGCGCGATCCAATCATAAAATAAAGCTTAACCCCAAGAAATTGGTGGGAGATTCAATCTCTAGGTTGGCCAAAAGTTGAAATTAAGACCTAGGGTTTCACATATAAGAGCTCTCTTTCTTCATTTGAAAGGATCAGAATTTTGGCTTTCAAGGACCTTCTATGCAGCGAAAGAGCAGATCTTTGAAGACTTCAACAACATTCAACATCCATCCATCAAGCATCCATCAATTTCATTCATCCATTTAGGGCTTTGAAGACATTGAAGAGCAATATGGGATTACCGACTGAAGATTGGCTTGTACCCCTCCCTTGGGGTTGGGTATGATTTCATGTTGTTTTCATGTCTTTGCATAAGCCTCATTATATCATTTGTATTCATGCTTTAGATCACTTTGCATCTTGATTTGGAGCATTTACATTATCATTTACAAGCAATTAGGGTTTACTTTCTAGGTTGCTCTAGTTTGCTTACTTGCATTTTAGGATCTTGCACACACACAAGGTCTGCACACACATTACTTTTACAATACAACTTGGCTATTCGTGGAGGTGGAAATCACCAAAGCAGGGGTTTGACTAAGGCAAAACCCTGTATAGCCGCCCACCATATCCTTTTCAGATATAAGTGCAGGTTTCGGGACTTGGACAACGCCACAAGTTACAGATCCGGAAGAAGCAGGCCGAGACAGCACAACACACCAAATTGCAGAGTAGAAACCTAGGACAGGGGCGTGGGGCACCTTGGTCCCGCTAGGACAGGGGCGCTGGGCGCCTTGGTCCCTGGGACAGGGGTGCTGGGCGCCCTGGTCCTTCTGTCAGACAGCAAGTTTTCAGCACTTTTCGACAGCTTTCAGGTTGCAAAACAGCAGTTTCCGAAGCAGTTTCAGGGGTAGAATTAGGACAGTGGCGCCCGCGCCCCCATCCCAAACATTTTCACTCAGATTTTAACACCGGGTATGCATTTTCATTCTTGCCTTGTCCTTGTGTTTACAGCTTTCCATTGTTTAAGTTCAATTCTGCAATCTTGTTATTAGTTCATACTTGCACTTTGGGGTTAGGAATTGAACTTGCATCATTTTATCCTTCAATTACAACAAAGGAATAGAAATCCTAATAGGTAGCCCGTAGCTCTCTCTTCCACAAAAAGAAGTAGCCAATTGTGTGATACCTCTAGGCTCTTTCATATTCCACAAGTGTGTGGTTGAAAGTGGAATTAGGGCATGTTTGCTTAGTGTCACTTTTTCACCTACACATTTTTGGTGAACCTGATGTGAATTCCAATCTTCTCTAATTCTGATTTATGTTTTCAAATTTGAGTGTTTATGCTATTTACAAGTTTTAATTTCTTGCAAGATTCAAAAAATTTAGAGGAAATTTTTGCTAAAACCCTAAAGTTGAACTTGTGGATAGCTTAATTGGGATCAATAACTTCAAATCTGATTTAGGAACTCATTTGAATCATAAATTTGATTTTCTAAATCTACATTCTAAGTTCTTGCATTGGTTAAAAATAAACATTTCCTTCTATTTTGCATGTGTTATCATTTGAAAGAGGAAAATTGTTGTCATGATGCATTCATTTCATAGATGTGATAATGGGTTAGCTTCCCTTGTTTCAATTTTTCCTTCTCCTAAAGAACCTCCCCCCATCTATAACAACATTTTAGTGCCTAAAAGAGTTTCTACCAATCCCTTTGAGACTCTCCCATGCTCTAAGGATGAAGACTTTAAGAGTGATCTGGACAACTCTCCTAAAATGTGCCCTTCCTATTTAGCTATCCTAGAGGAAGAGAATGATATCATAAACACCTTTCTTAATGTTACTTCACTTTCCCTACATGATTCCTCTCTAAGTGAAAAGGTATTGATGGACATTGAATTATTTTCTCCTAAATTTGGTCCTTCCAATGGGAGCATGTTAGTGCAACAAGAGGTTATGAACACTTCTTTCAAAGATCTCCTTCCTAAGCATGAATCTTTGGAGAAATATGTTCATGTTCCTCCTAAAAAACACTCCCTTCATGAGGATCCTTTTGTGCAAGAAGATGAGATTATCCCTACATTTCCTAGTGATGGCATTTCCTTTTCCAACAAAATTCCCACTAGAAATGATGAATTAATGATAAATGCTTACCCTTCTACTAAAGTTTGTCTTACCCATAAGCATCCCTTAGAGAAAGAAGATGAAATAATAAGCAATTTCCTTAATTATCTCTCCCCTAAAGATCATATTGAACATATTTTGAGGAAAGAGGATGAGTTTAACACATCTATTGATGCCCTCCCTCCTAAGGATGAGGAATTAATAAACAATGTTATCTCCTCTCCCGAAATTGACAATACTTCAAACATTCCTTTCAACAACTTTGCTATTTGGGATGAACCATTAGAAGAAGGTGTAGATTATTCTCTACCCCATGAGAGAACCCTAGCCAAAGGGGATGAAATCAAGATTGAAAACTCCCTTGATAGTTTCTCACCTTCCTTGAATCTCAATTATTCTCCCTCTCCTCAACTTGGTTCTACTCATAAGGAAACCCTAGTTCAGGGCAAGATGGTTAACATCTCTTTCAAAGATCTCCCTCTCAAGAGTGAGACTTTAGAGAGTAATGTTGATCCTTCTCCTAGAAAGTTTATTCCCCATGTAGATCCTTTGATGATAAAGGATGATATGACCTTTCCTAGTATTACTTTTCCTACTAGAACATCAATGCCTACCCCTTGTCTCTCTCCTAAAATTGATTTAATCCATGATGAGATTTTAGTGCAAGAGAAGACTATCAACAATTCTTCCAACACTTCTGTTCATTCCTCTAAACCATCCTCTATCAATTTGATACATGTGAATGAAACACCTAACAAACCTCTCTTCACTGTCCAAGGTGCTTGTCCTTCTCAAAATTCTCAACCTTTAAATAAGCCTATCTTAGTGGTTCAAGGTGGTTATGCTAATGATTCTTTTTGTACTCCTAACAAACCTATTATTACTATGCAAGGAGGTTATTCTACTAAGAGCCCTTATGAGTATGCTAAGCAACTGACTAGAGAGAGTTATAATGCGGTTGCTCATACCTATAACACAAGAAACAATAGGCAACCTAATCCTCCTCCAGTTAGCCCAACTTCACTTCCTCCTTCTCAACCAATTCTTCCGCAAGCTCCACGTATTTCACAAGTCCTCAGTAAGGAATATGATCTCATAGAACAACTTAAAGCTACCCCTACTAAGATATCCCTTTGGGATTTGATCCAAACTTCTTCCGTTCATCATGGAATGTTACAAGATGCCTTGAAAGATTTGAATGTTCCTCCACCTAATACATCTAGTAATATAGTGTCTTTGGTTAACTCTATGATGAATCCTAAAGCTCAAATTGTGTTTACTCAAGATGAGTTGCCTACTAGTGAAATTAAACATCAATATGATCCCTTGATGATTGTGGTTATCATAAATGACATTGCTATAAGACGAACATTGGTAGATAATGGTTCTGGCCTTAATGTGTGTAGCATTAATCTATTGCATAAGATGAATGTGGATACATCCCTTATTGAGCCAGACTCTCATCCCATTCGAGGCTTTGATAATGTGGCTAAGTCTTCATTAGGTATTATCACCTTACCCATCACAGTGGGACCCATTACTTTGCCTACTCCTATCCATGTTATGTCGGGAAATCTAACATACAACTTGTTATTAGGGAGACATTGGATTCACAATATGCAAGTTGTCCCCTCTACATTGCATAGACAAGTTAAATTTATTTATAACAATAAGACATATACCTTGATAGGTGATACTAATCTTCAAGCTTGTTTGCAAACATCTAAGCCTTCCTCTTCTAGTGATGACTCTTTGAACAAGATACCTATGGATGAATCCTCACTCCCTGATGATCAAAATTCTTTGGATGAGTCTAAAGCTCCTGAAGAAGATCCTTCTCGACTTGAGTCTACATATGAAAAGGCTTTTGATCCTTAGAAGGTTCTCACAGAAGGTGATTGGGGATCTCTTGATTTTAATCCCACCTTTGTAGGTGAGTATAGGGTTCCTCCTAGAGAGCTTAAAGTTAAAAAGAAGGAAGAAACTAGAGATCAATCAGTCTTACTTGAACCTATGAGCAATAATTTTGTGGCCGCTTCTCAAACTTCTTCTCCTCACACCTCTAATTTTGAAGGATTTGATTCTTTGTCTTATGAAAAGCCACCTTCTCTTTCTGAAATGGCTAATCGTTATGGTCATGGTTTTCATATTTTGGCTAAGAGTGGCTATAGTGGAAATGGTTGTGGCACAAATGAACAAGGAATTAAAGTTCCTTTAGAACATAACATGCATGAATATTCATTTGGACTTGGATATAATCTTTCTAAGCCCACCAAAGCATCTAAAAGACCATCTCTCAATGTGAATGCTATATTTAGTAGTGATGATGATCTCACTTCAACTAAATCATCTTCTACTTCTATCAACTCTCATTCCCCTCATAAGGAAATCTTGGCGATGGACAAATCTCTTTATGAATCCCCTCAAATTTCTAAATCCACTTATGAATCTTTATCTCCTATTCATCATAAATTCCTTTCCTCTAGGGATAAGGCTCTAATAAATTACACTCATCCCTCTTCTAAGAGTTCTTGTGACTTTTCTTCTTCAATTTTATACATGTTTTTGATCTCACTTATAGTTGAGCATTTAGCATGTCATATTCAAATACCTCATTCAGTCTATCATGTCTTTAAATAACATTAATGGCTTTTATGTTGCTCATCATTATGTGACATTGGTAGCTCATTTACTGGGGGCTCATTTTCATTCATGATGGTACAATTTCAAGTGCAATCATATTTTTGAAGCAACATAATAGCCTAATGTTCTATGTTATCTCTTGTTCCTATGGGGACAAGAGTGATTTCATACATCTCTTCTTTTTATGGTTAAAATTTCCCTTTGGGGTAATAGTGTGGAAATATTGATCATCTTTTCTTTAGAATCCTCTTTTCCTAGATATGGGAGAAGATGTGTATCCTCTTTCTTATCCTACCCACTTCTTGTGAGGAGCATTTTTACATACACTAATGTCTTGCTTGCATGAACTCATGTGAGTATGTAGTACATTTTTCTTATGTCTAAATCTCTCCCTAGAAGATTGTGTAAGTCCTTCTCATTGTCCTTATCCTTGGGAGGCAATGATCTTTCCTTATTTTTTATCTAAGGATCCACTTTTTCCTATTTCGTGGATCGTGTGAACTTTATTACTTGATGTTATTCCTTGTATGCATTTGTTGTTGTTTGTTCAAGAGGTGTAAGTCCTCAACTACAACCTCTTTTGCACTTGGTAAAATACATCCATAATGAATTCACTCTCCCAATTGGGTTAAAAAGAGCATCATCCTTTATTAAGAATCACTTTCACCTCGCAAAAGAAGGAAGTATTGCATTCTTATTCTCTTCTTTGTCTTATTCTAGAAGATGTTATATTTGTCTAAGACAATTCCTCTCGGGGATAGGTGTCTTTTGTACAAAGATCTCTTCTCCTCTAAGGATCTCCTTTACACATACTACAGGATATCCCTTTTCAACTATCTTATCCTTGCTTAAAGAGTGCAAAACTCTCTTGCTTGGATCTATGACATTGTTGCATTTTTGGAGTATCTTCTTTTGTGATGAAGGTAGGTATCCTTGTTATACTTTGCTTATGACATAAACATTACACTTTTTGAGCAATGGGTCATTCTCGGAACCAGAGCACAGACTCTTAGAGCGAGATGTCTCCATTTTTCTTTTATGCAAGGTGATTATTCTCGGAACCAGAGCACAGACTCTTAGAGCAAGATGTCACATTTTTGTACTATGCATATACAGGTTGTAGCATACTCGGGCATAGGCTCCTATGAGGTGCTTCTAACCTCACTTACACACACATGCATGAGGTTGAGTGGAACTAGCGGCATAAGGCTAGACTTTCTCACTCTCCTCCCTTACATGGATCACCTAGACAGACTCTAGGGGCTAGTTTTCCATGTCCTTTTTCCCATGGATCACCTAGACAAGATCTAGGGGTGAGAAGTCCATGTTTTCTCTCTCACTATTCTTCTCATGGATCACCAATGTGTGTATTCATGCTTTTTTCCTTTCTTTTCATCTCTTTGCATTTTGTTTCCATTTACATCCTTCATCTTGTGTTAGAGAACTCTCAAATCCTCACACTCTTTTTTGTGTTGGAATTGAGATTTAGTCCTCTTTCTTACCAAATGATTCTCCATTAGTTTTTGATCTCATATCAAATCTTCTTGTGAGCATTTGTCATCAATATTCTTTAACAATTCGAAGTGGTAAACATGATACCCTATTTCAACTCACTAAAATTAGCAAGCTGAAACAGGGGGGGGGCATATAGCTACCCTCAAATTTTCATCACCTTCCTTAGTAAGAAATAGGTGA
This sequence comes from Cryptomeria japonica, assembly GCF_030272615.1. Lineage (NCBI taxonomy): Eukaryota > Viridiplantae > Streptophyta > Pinopsida > Cupressales > Cupressaceae > Cryptomeria > Cryptomeria japonica. Next base: position 226,539,278 of record NC_081415.1, on the reverse strand, counting down.
TTTTGTGATCTAACGTGTGTTTTGTAGGGTGCGATTGCTAACTGTGTACTGTAGATACCATTGGGGGCTTCGTTCGACAACTTATGGATATATCCTTTTTCAAATAATGTTTACTTTTATGTACTTTAGCTTGCATATGCACATAGTGTTCATATGACTGCTAAAGTGGGGGCTAAATGTAGCATCGTAAATTGTACGCACTTGCTAGGGTGGTACAATTTCACACCTAGTGTAGCACCCGCCTTGGTGCATTTTGCATTTTGCATTGCATTTCCTCTTTAGCACTTAATTAATTAAATTAATTATGTCTAAGGTTCTATTTCATCATATTCCACATCATAAAGTTGGGCCCTTTCATTAAAGCGTGCCCTTTTCATTTTATTCCTTCAATACATCATTTAATCAAAAACCCTAATTAGGTCCTATTTTGAACTTGGGGGCTTGATTTCGGGGGTCAAAACATCTCGAAATCACTTGTAACTTTGGGATTCACTCTAAAATCATCATATCCGACGGCCCTAAAAATTTGGTGAAAAGTTGTTGGGACCATGGCGCCCGGAGAGGACCATGGCACCCAGAGTGCACATGGTCCCAGACATTTTTCCCAAAATTTTAGGAGCGCGATCCAATCATAAAATAAAGCTTAACCCCAAGAAATTAGTGGAAGATTCAATCTCTAGGTTGGCCAAAAGTTTAAATTAATACCTAGGGTTTCATATATAAGAGCTCTCTTTCTTCATTTGAAAGGATCAGAATTTCGGCTTTCAAGGACCTTCTATGCAGCGAAAGAGCAGATCTTTGAAGACTTCAACAACATTCAACATCCATCCATCAAGCATCCATCAATTTCATTCATCCATTTGGGGCTTTGAAGACATTCAAGAGCAATAGGGGATTACCGACTGAAGATTGGCTTGTACCCCTCCCTTGGGGTTGGGTATGATTTCATGTTGTTTTCATGTCTTTGCATAAGCCTCATTATATCATTTGTATTCATGCTTTAGATCACTTTGCATCTTGATTTGGAGCATTTACATTATCATTTACAAGCAATTAGGGTTTACTTTCTAGGTTTCTCTAGTTTGCTTACTTGCATTTTAGGATCTTGCACACACACAAGGTCTGCACACACATTACTTTTACAATACAACTTGGCTATTCGTGGAGGTGGAAATCACCAAAGCAGGGGTTTGACTAAGGCAAAACCCTATCTAGCCACCCACCATACCCTTTTCAAATATATGTGTAGGTTTCGGGACTCAGACAACGCCGCAAGTTACAGATCCGGAAGAAGCAGGCCGAGATAGCACAACACACCAAATTGTAGAGCAGAAACCCAGGACAGGGGCGTGGGGCACCCTGGTCCTACCAGGACAGGGGCACTGGGTGCCCTGGTCCCTGGGACAGGGGCGCTGGGCGTCCTGGTCCTTCTGTTAGACAGCAAGTTTTCAGCACTTTTTGATAGCTTTTCAGGTTGCAAAACAGCAGTTTCCAAAGCAGTTTCAGGGGTAGAATCAGGACAGTGGCGCCCGCGCCCCTGTCCCGAACATTTTCACTTAGATTTTAACATCAGGTACGCATTTTCATTCTTGCCTTTTCCTTGTGTTTACAGCTTTACATTGTTTAAGTTCAATTTTGTAATCTTGTTATTAGTTCATACTTGCACTTTGGGTTTAGGAATTGAACTTGCATCATTTTATCCTTCAATTACAACAAAGGAATAGAAATCCTAATAGGTAGCCCGTGGCTCTCTCTTCCACAAAATGAAGTAGCCAGTTGTGTGATACCTCTAGGCTCTTTCATATTCCACAAGTGTGTGGTTGAAAGTGGAATTAGGGCATGTTTGCTTAGTGTCACTTTTTCACCTACAGAGTTGTTTCATCTAAATCTTTCAGGAAATCTTTTAGAAGGAAACCTATCCTAAAATAATTCATTGTGGATGCATATAGAACAACTAGATTTGGTTAGAAATGGATTGAGTGGGCACATCCCATCAATGTGGTCACCTAAGATGAAAATTTTGCTACTCAATGATAATTTGTTCAATGGCAATATTCCTTAGAGTTTGGGAAAATTAACCTAGCTTGAAATGTTAAATCTTGCAAACAACGAGATGACGGGAGTGATCCCTATCAGTTTGTCCAACTGTTCTTCCCTTAGGTCTTGAATTTGGGAAATAATAGTTTGGAGGGAAGCTTATCACATGAGTTTAGTAAGCTAAGGGAATTATATTCATTAGTTATTCAGAGTAATAAATTGGATGGATCATTCCCTCCTTCAATAGCAAATTGTTCAAAGCTATAGGGTCTTGATATTGGAAATAATTTGTTTAAAGGTGAAATACCAGCATTAATTGGAAATAGCTCAGAGCTAAAAGTATTGATAATGAAGGAGAACAAATTTACAGGTAATATTCCTTTAGAGATAGGTCAATTAAAGCACCTCCAGAACTTGCTTCTTTCTTCCAATCATATCTTAGGTTCAATTCCACACACAATTGTATTCCTGCAAGCAATGGCAAATGAAAGTCAAAATGGTTTTGTATTATCCATTGATACTATTGGGCCATTATATCAAGATGATTGGATATGACTTTAAAAGTTACAGATCAACACTACCAATATATTCTTTCCACAGTCACATCCATAGATCTCTCAAGCAATGAATTGGAGGGAAAAGTTCCTTATGATTTTGGGAATTTGAAGGGGCTAAGGGTTCTAAACCTTTCAATGAACAACTTGAATCAGACCATTCCAAAAATTCTTGGAGAAATGCATCAATTGGAATCATTAGACCTTTCAAGAAATCATTTTTAAGGACAAATCCCAGCAGAGCTTGAATCTCTAAGCTATAAAGGTTCATTGGATCTATCAAAAAACAATCTTTATGGAAGCATACCACAAGGAACACATATGATTAGATTGGGGAATCCTCTTATTCAGGGAATCCTAATTTATGGGGGTGTCCGCTACCCAAAAATTGGTCTTGGCCACATTTTGTTCCTTCTCCTCCGCCAATTTACATTAATAAAATAAAGAAAAGCACTAAATATCCATGGTATGGGATATCATTGGGATTGTCCTATGGAATGTATTTTGGGGGGACATTATCATTGATGGCGATAAATATCAGATGGAGAAGCAAATACTTTAACAAAGTTGATTCAATCCTAAAGTTTTTTTTTCCATGGATGAAGAATTTGACACTGTAAAGGTATACATCTACAAGTCATTGAAAGGTGAGTTTTTTTTGTTCTTTGAAGTATATATGACAATTCTAAATATTAAACTACACAAGTTCAAAAGGAAATTAGTACATTTTTTAGATAAAAAATTTATTGGCTATTGTATAAATTTTAGATTGTTTGTAGTTCTTTTAAATTGAATAATATAATCTTTTAGTTGTTACTAATATATAACTTTCTCTACAGGATGATGGTTTCTTGGTGTATCTAAAGACTTTATTCTTGGTCACAAAAAGTTCATTACACATGCTTTTGGGAAAGACCTACATGCAATAGAAAGCTCATATACTTCTATGGAAGATAGATTCGAAAATATGAACTGTTAGGATTCCCACAGATACTGAGAGGGGGGGGTGAATCAGTATCTAATCGATGAGTAGAATTTCTTAACTTAAAACATGTAGAGCATATTATAACAGTGTACTGTTATGCAAGAAATAATGCAATAAATAGAAATAAAATCAACCACATAAGAAACACACCATAACACAATATTTTAATGAGGAAACCCATTGTGGGAAAAACCTTTGTGGGATTTGTGACCTACAATATTTTCTTATTGGCCAATAAGAGAATATTACTTACAATAGGGGCCTGCACATGCGAGAAGGCCAAGTGCCTAGAGCTCATTGCTCACTAGGAAGTCTCACTGACTTACAATGATGGATTATACAAATCCACTAACTTGTACTTCTTCACAATAGCATCTTCAATGACAAATTTAGTACCGATTTCTGCTCTGTTCTTTACATATACCCCTTATCCTATATTTCGCATAATAGGTCTGCGTAATAATTTTTCTTATCAATATTACCTTATTACAAAATGTCCTACAATGACTTCTTATACATATAAGTCATTTTACAATGATATCAAGTCGGCTTACAAAGTTTTTCAATAATAAACAAAATATAATATATCAAAAATCTTGTCAGCCTCTGTGCTGGTATTCTTCCTTTCTTTGTGTCGGTGCCAGTGTTCTGAGTGCCGGTGTAGAGTGTGTTCTACTGATACTGGTGTAATGCCTTGCCAGTGCCATAGGATTGTAAGGTTGCCATCAATGACAAAACCTTCAATCACCTTCAATGTCTCATTGGAGTGTGCATATGCCAACAATCTCCCCCTTTGGCATTGATGGCAACACTCAGGAGAAATTTCAAAAGTGTATCCAAAAATGTAAAATCCAAAAATGTTACCAAAAATGTGTGCTCCCCCTGAGCATATGATTCTTGTGATATTGAATTTTCTCATACCACTACTCCCCCTTTGGCATCAATGACAAAGGTTGTCAAGATGTCAGTAGAGTTTGTAGTTTCAACCTTGTAATTGGGTAGTTACAATTTGAAATAGATCTGCCAAAGTTAAGTTTATACTCTCCATAAACTTTTTACTATCTTTGCTAGCTGTCTCTATCCTTTGAACTATACCGGTGAGTTACTGCAAGTGCTCTGTTGGTGTCCTCTGTCCCTATACAAGTGCCTCAGATATCTCTTTCTGCATGAATGATAGATAGTCCAATCTTGGACTCAGTCTTAACCTTAAACTTTTTGCTTTATCCACTATTCTCTCCTTTTCTCTTCCCAACTTTAGTAATTCATCCTCAAAATTTGTCATCTGTTGTTCAAAAACTAATAGTGTATCTGGTGAGTTAACAAAATTGTCTGCAAGTTTATTTATTTGATCTTGTACCTTTTTCATTTGTTTATCTATATCAACTGTTAGTAGGTTTGTCTTGCATATGTCTCTATACAAAGTCTTGAACTCTTTTATTAAATTACATAGTTCCGGTAGAAGTGTTTCAAATTCTCTAGTACACTTCTTTATTTGATCTTCAAAGAATCTTTGTTTTTCAATTTCCATTTTATCCTTCAATGCCTCTTCCTTTACTTGCTCAATTGTCGCTATGTTTTCATTGATATATTTGGACAAAATTTCAATTTGACTCAATGAATCCTTATTGTCTATGTTACAGTTAGGAGCTAGCCTCTTCAAAATTGGTATGGTTTCATCTATAGCCTTATAAGCTTGTGAGTTGCAATCTGTTATCCTCTTAATTGAATCTAAGAGTACTTCAGTCACATTAGTTGATTTATAGCCTGCTGATGAGGAACCTACATTTTGAATACCACCGGTGGTGGAAGTAACCAAGCTTGTATTGACCTCTGGTAGGTATGTTTGTGTTTACATTTCCTTAAGCAATGGTTTATCTACTTCTCTAGTTGTCGGTTTCTTTGTTTCCACATGAATCTGTTCCTATTCTGGAGCCTGTTGTTCTGTCTATTTCTCTCATTGTTGCCCTGTCTTAGTCTGAGTTTGTGTGTCTACCTGTTCTCCTGTGTTATCATCTACCAGTTTCTTTTGTGTGTTATCAGCTTGCTCAGCTACTGGTGGCTCACTAGCCATTTCAGTCTTACCAATTGTATCTTTGTCTACCACAATGTTGATCTTTTGTGTATCTACATCCACTATATATAAGACTTCAGGATTAGGATTGACATCCTCTACATCCATACTTTCAACTGCCAGTTGATCTTTTGTAGTTGTTGTTGTTACCGGTGGAGTAATCAAAGGAGGTGGGGGTAAGTTGTCTTTAACTTTGATACTAGGTGGTCCACCAACTTTACCTTTACCCTTGTCCTTGTCCTTCTGATATACCTTTATAGGTTTGTGGCTCATGTATTCTTCTTGTTTTTCTTTTTCTACTAGGAAAATATCCCATCCATTATCTGATTCTTTAGTCACCTCATTGACTCTTCCAACCATTAATGCAATTTGCCAGTGTGTAGTAGAAAATACGGACTGGTTGGCTTCAGCAATTAAGTCATCTATTTCTTTAGGTGTGTTCACTAGGTACACAACAAGTAGCTTTGCTATCTTGATTTTCTTGTCAAGTTCTACTACTGCTTGTCTCCTTGCTTCTAATCTCTTAAACAATTCTTCAGGTAATTCATCTACTACTTCCATTAAAAATTTCTTATACATGTCCATGTGCAGTATAACACTATTTTCTACTTGTTCTTTTTCATCTATAGTCAGAGTGTCATTCAATTTCTTTACATTCTTTAGGTTCCCTTCCTCTGTAATTTCATTTAGTAGTTTGTCTAGAGGGGCCATGTCCTGATTTTTCCTCTTCTTCTTCTTAGGTGTAGTTTTCTTAACTGGAGATCTCACTGCTTGTTGTTTCTGTCTTGTCCTCCTAGGTGAGGGTGTGGTTGCCAGTGAGGGATCTCTTTTTCTTACAACTCTCTTGAAAGTTGCAGGCATGTCATTTTTCGAAGATGTGCCTACTGGTGATAGGTGAGTTTCAGGTTCTAGTGTTTCTAACTCATCCTTAGTGATGTCGGTTTTCTTAAGTACATCTTCTTTTATTGCCTTAGCTTGTCTACAACCTCTTCTCACAACAACTTCAACCTTTTTGAGATTTTTCTTTGATTGAATTTGACTCTCTATGGTCTCAGCATTACCAAAGACTTTTTCCTCAAGTTCCCTTTGTGCTTCAAGAAGTACTTTAGCATATGTTTCAATGATAAGGTCATCTGTCTCATAACCCATTTCTGTTACCCAAACTGTCCTAGGGATGACTGCTTCCATCCAGATCTCATCCTTTTTAATCACAAAACATATTTCTTTTTTGTATTTGTCAACAATCTTTTGTGATTATCTGATTCTCTTCTTCATTTTGGCCTTAAATGCTTGAAAATAGTTTTGGATATTCTGTTCCTTATCTTCTCCCATATTGTTGAATAGTTATGTTAGTTGTTTACCTACCGGTATATCAAATCCAAGTTCTTTGTAGCCTATACCTGGAACCTGTTTGGTTATATGTAGCATCAAGCATACTAGAAGATTTTCAAACCTAAAAGTTCCTTTCTTATCTTTCTTGATCTTGCCTAGGTTGTCAATTAACTCATCCTTCAACCACTCACATACATCAATCTTTACATTATCTATGATCATGTCATAAGCACTCTTAATGCATAAACTTGAAACTGAATTGAGTCTATTTGCATGAGTTTCCTTATACCCTAATATCATGCTGATAAACCCTACATTTGTGTCGGTTACATCATTAACTCTCAAGGACCTTTTATTAGATTTAGCACCAGTTAGCTTAGTAACTAGGTCATTTGAGACCTTCTTGGTTTTGTCTGGCCTTTTAGCGGTTGAGGGTAATCATGTCACTGCTTTGACAAATTCCTTGGTAATTTTATGAATTGCATCTAACCAGAAAAATTCTCCATGTACCCTTCTTAAGACCATCCTAATCACATCCTTGGGAAATTCAGGAATGCTAAGGATCTCTGTAAATCCTAGGGTTTCAACAATTTTATGTTCATCTTTTACATTACCGAGTTCATCACATATGATAGATTTATACATGGTTTTGATTTCTTCATCTCCTAATTCCTCTATGTTGCAATGGATGTATATTCTGGGGTATTCATCAAAAACAACTCCTTTTGGAATTTGGGAAAAAGCATCTGTATTGTCATCTTTCTTTGCTATCTCGGGAACTAGTTGAAATACGGGCCTAGGACGCTCTATAACCTCGACTACAGTAGGGTTTGCTATATATTCAAGTGCAGAGGTGGATGCCATGATGATAAATACCTTTTTCTACCTTAGGATGGATGAATGCTGAAATCCTTTGCTTCTTCACTTGAAATGCCTTTGCATTGGAGATTTCGCGCTCTTTGGGTGTTTGAATTCGTAGTGAAGTGAAATGGAGCTAAAACCACTAATTTATAAAGTCAGTTTTGCCAACTACCACAATTAATGCATACCGGTTAAGTAATCACTTAACATTATCTGCCGGTATATAAGTATCTTTCAACTTCTCATCTTTAACTGAGGGAATAATAGCACATGTCATTAGATTGCCAAACCCTCTAAGAAAATTTCTTCAATTCGATGAAGAACTTCTTGCCGGTGGAGTATCACTCTATCCTACCGGTGAAGCATCACTCTGGCCTACCAGTGAAGTGTTGATTGGTTCTACTAGTGGAGGAGTATTCCCAACATTTAGATCTGCTTTTCTAATCCATTGTTTTGAGAATTCTTGCTTTACCTCTTCAACTTTTTCTTTCCGTTTCAAGCTAGCACTTTTGTTGTCTGTTGGTGATTCTTTTCTTGTACATAATTTTGCAATATTCCCAATCTTGTTACATGCATAACAAGTTACATTATTCTTCTGAATAGCTTTGCCATAGCCTATGCTGGTTTGAGTTATGCATTGATTAGATAGGTGTCCATATCTTCCACAAACATAACATCTTACATTCATTCTGCAATTTTCATAGTTATGACCAACTTTGTTGCATTTTGAACATTGACCAGTGGGTGTGTTGGTGTTCTGATAATTCCTAGATCTACATTGATTTTCTCTATGACCATACTTGTTACAGTTAAAGCAATTGCCATTGGAGCTTTCACCAATTTCAAAGCTAAGCCCATTAGTGTCACCATTAGGTTTCTAATTTTTCAATAAGTCACCAAGTTCTTCTGAGATTTTCTTGAATTTTTCTTTGTGTTGATTTGCAACAACCAATTCTCCTTCCAAGATTTCTTTTTGTCTCATGAGTTCACTTGAGTCATTCTGTGTGTGCATCAGATCTGTCTTCAATAAGTCATTCTCATAGCTAAGTCTTGTATTTGTATTTTCAACATCATTCAGTCTTCTAGTCAATTCCTCTTCATTCTTCTTTCTATCTTCAATTTCTTTGCAAAATCTCATAGTCATATCCTGCATTTCACTCTTTGTTGTCATGTTCTCTTGCTTTAGTTTGCCTATCATATCATTAAGAGTTTCCTTTTCATCATTTTCAAATTGCATCTTTTCACAAAGTTCTCTTCTCTTGTTTCTTGCAATGGTGAGATTTTCTTGAAGCGCTTGAATAATATCCTGAGCTGTCTTTAGATCATCTTCAAGTTTCATGTTTTTTAATTTCTCTGTATCATAGTCTGAGAGAGCTGCTTTTAGTTCCTTCATCAGATTTTCCATCTCTACCAGTGTCAAGATCTTCCTCAAGCTATTAGGCTTCTGAAAATGGAGGACCAGGCTCTGATACCAATTGTTAGGATTCCCACAGATACTGAGAGGGGGGGGGGGTGAATTAGTATCTAACCGGTGAGTAGAAATTCTTAACTTAAAACATGTAGAGAATATTATAACAGTGTACCAGCATGCAAGAAATAATGCAATAAATAGAAATGAAATCAACCACATAAGAAACACACCATAACACAATATTTTAATGAGAAAACCCAGTGTGGGAAAAACCTCGGTGGGATTTGTGACCCACAATATTTTCTTACTGGCCAATAAGAGAATATTACTTACAATAGGGGCCTGCACATGCAGGAAGGCTAAGTGCCTAGAGCTCATTGCTCAATGGGAAGTCTCACTGACTTACAATGATGGATTATACAAATCCAATAACTTGTACTACTTTACAATAGCATCTTCAATGCCAGATTCAGTACCTGTTTCTACTCTGTTCTTTACATATACCCCTTATCCTATATTTCACATAATAGGTCTACCTAATAATTTTTCTTATCAATATTACCTTATTACAAAATGTCCTACAATGACTTCTTATATATATAAGTCATTTTACAATGATATCAAGTCGGCTTACAAAGTTTTTCAATAATAAATAAAATATAATATATCAAAAATCTCATCGGCCTTTGTGCCGGTATTCTTCCTTTCTTTGTGTCGGTGTAGAGTGTGTTCTACTGATGCTAGTGTAATTCCTTGCCGGTGTCATAGAATTGTAAGGTTGCCATCAATGACAAAACCTTCAGTCACCTTCAATGTCTCATTGGAGTGTGCATATGCCAACATGAACAACTTATACGTTGTGTACTAATGGAAACTTTTATTTAAGAAAATGGTATATGCATGGTAGTCTTTAATAATTTTTTGCTTGAATTTGGTTGTACAGTGCTTTTGTATATCCTCCATCCCTAAAAAGGAGAACAATATGCGTGGAAATATGTAGAGCGGCCATACTTGTAAAACTTTCTCAAAAAGAATAACAACACTTGTGTGTCTTTCAATGTAGAGAATGTGTCATATACTTGTGGATTTTTTTTGGTTTTGATGGATATAGGTAGAGTGACAATGCTCACATTATATGCTTGAACTTGGTTTCATAGTATTGTAGTAACTAGAATCTCAAAATAACATGGAATATGTAAACAAAATGGTCAAAATTTTCATTTCCAAATGAAAATATTCAGAATGTTGATGTTTAAAAATTATTTTAATTTTTTTAAATATTACATTTACGACTTCGAAACTCATTTTCTCTAGATTGGCATTATTATCTCAAGGATTAGTGTTGTAAGATTCCCTTTTTCTATGTGAATGCCTATAATAATCAAGTTAAATCTGGTACTTTTCTCCATCCATTTTGGAGGAGCTGATGCTATTACGCTAAGTGTTGTCATTGGAGTATGTATTTTATGTCATTAGAGGTTTCTACAAATAATGGACTTGCAGTAGTTCCCATACTATGCTTTTTTTCACTCCCATTTGTGTAGATTGGTAATATGAAATATCAAGCCAAGAGTTAACATCTTGAGCATTTTGCTTTAAACAATTCAGATTTTGATGTTTTCTGCCTTTTTTTGGTGGCCAGTGGCAAATAAGGTGAGCTTTTGAATTGTTGTTGACATGTTATTGCATTTTTTCTTGAATTTGGTTGTGTAGAACACCTTTTCCTTAGAGTAACATTGAAAATATGAACAATTAGTGTGGAATTTTCTATTTATACTAAGAATTTGGCTATGTAGAACATCTTTTCCTCATAGTAACATGGAAAATATGAAGAATTACTGTAAAAATTTCTATTTTACATTGAGATACATATAGATGCAAGAGTTTATCCAACTTAATTAGCATCTTGCATTTTTTAAATGAATATGGTTGTGTAGTCCATTTCATTCATGCCTGTAGGACATAAAATATGAACTTTAAGAACATTCTCTTCAAACCAATTTTTCTAAAGCCATAGATCATCTTACATTTCTTTATGCTCGACTTTGGATGCATCTCTTTAAAAGCAAATTGAATGGTTTTTTCCTTTTCTTTTTGGACTGTATTTTTAAGATAAAAAGGGAAAAGTTACAGCATATGTAGGCATCATGAATTTGTGCTACATCCACCTAGAAGAAAGAAAGATGTAGATTTTGGTGCATATGCAAATGTACGCATGTTTTTGTGGTTCAAGAAAGTGCAGTACTTGTCGTTTGGGAGATTTACTAGTTTAACCTTGGTTTTCCCTACCATACTTGCCTCCTTACCATTTTTCATCTTCAATAAAAATTAAAGGTGATCCAAGAGACTGGATCTGAAAGATTCTTGAATCAAACATAGACATGCCAATGATTCATTATCTTTTGGTGTAATGTTAAAAATATTGGATAATAAATCAATGAGTGTGGGTATTAAATTAACAAATGCTATCACAACCATTGGAACATGCTCAACTACTGAATATTTTCTCCTATTTCCTTAAGTTTGATATAAGAACAAGAACACCACATTGTAAATCAATTTATATTTTCAATATATGAATGCAAAATATTTGTAACAAAAATTTTCTTCTCACTGTCATTTTTATTTCTACTACCTTTTCTCTCTGTTTAATTTTGTATTCTCCTCTACCTCTGTCCATCAATAAATCCAACATAGAAATTCCAATGGGAGACATAACCGGTAAATAATCTAGTGTGAGGCATCATGTAATTCAGGTGGGCATTCTCACCAAATATAGCTTATTGACTAATTATGAAGGTACTTTGAAAGTAGAAAATCTAAACTGTTTTATGAGACAAGGTTGAATAAAAGTGTGAACTTTTTTTTCAAGATCTACTATAAAAGTCTCATGGTTGGGTGTGGATGTTACTACATTGTGGTTACTCTTGGTATCATAGCTAATTTGGTCCTACATATATTACAAAAATCTATTTCATTTCATTTAGACATGTTGATGTCATGTGCTAAGATGGCATTGAAGTGGCTACCCACATGTTATAAAAAAAAAATTGTTGATGGCTCAATTGTATGTTGTATCATAGTTTGAGTCCATGTACCCCAAAGATACTTTCATAGTCACACTTGAAATCATGTAACAACAACTCATATGAGCTATGAAGAATTGTAAGATTGTTTCACCATAAATACATGTATCAACATTATTTATTTTCTAGGATTGTACGTGATAAATATGCATAATCACTATGTTGTGCACCATGCTTGATATAATGGACCCATCATCAAATACACACTATGATAATCAAGCTTTTAATTTAATTTGAGGCATGCAAAGAGAGTTAAATTTGCATGATACACCTATATGTGAGTTAAGACTATAAATTGTATTAATACTTACATATTAGCATGAATAATTGAATCATTGACAAAATAAAACATATTAGAAAAGAGTTTTACATCAATTGAGATGAACCAAAATAAATAACTTATAACAGAGTTTCAAGAGAAGTGTCAATCAAGAACAAGTGCTTTTAAAATAAATTCATTACATTGGTCACACAGGATATGAAAGAATAAGATGGTGCAAAGCCATAAAAAATACCAAAGTTTATTAAAAATGAAGTGGTCACAAGGACCTTTTTAGCAATACTTTAGAGAAATAGAAATTTGGCTAGACATGGTACATCAGCATTCAATATGCAATTTGAACTATGGGTAAATATGCCCATTTAATCAAAATATGTTATGATCAAAATAACATCTTGTCCAGTTTGTTGATCCCATTCACAAGTTTTCCATGCTATAAGAAGATTGTCAAGAATAAACCTTCCAGCAGTAAAACCAGTTTGCTCAGTTCTAACAATTTCTTGCATAACAGGCTTAATCTATATGGCCAAAGCCTTAGCAATGATTTTATAAGAAGTATTAAGAAGAGTAATAGGCCACCAATAGGAAATAGTATCCTCTCTTTTTCCTTTGGTGAGAAGATTGATTATGCCACCATTAATAATAGATCCCAAAGATCATTTCTTAAAGGCCTCTAAGTATAAGCAATAAAATTCATCCTTAATATGCTACCACATAGCCTGGTAGAATTTGATAGGAATCCCATCGCAACGTCGAATTTTTCTAGGGGCCATAGAGAAGAGAGCATTTTCTAGCTCCTCCAAATAAAGGATTCTATCTAGATAATGGTTTTATTTAGGATCTATTTTCTTAGGAATATAATCCTTAACCATGTCTTCAAGGGTTTGTTGAATGTCTTGCCATTGATAATCCTTGAACAAATTTTCATAAAAGCATTTGAAAAGCTGACAAATATTTGAAGGATCATGGTGAAGAACATCAAATTCATCTCTAATATCACCAATATTTTCCTTGTTGTGTTTATAATTCAAATTATTAAAAAAATATTCGATGCCCATATTTCCTTCTTTTATCCAATGTAGCCTAGCCCTGACTTTAGCCCCTTGTCCTTTGTAACAACCAATTTTATGTAGATGAGCTTCAATAATTGCAAATAAGGTTTGAATCCTAATATTATTAGGATCTTCATTGAGGAGTTTTCTGTCATGAACAAGTTTGCCTTGAAGAGATTTTTCCTTTTGTTTATGTTGTTGAGCCGTTTGTTTACCAAATGAGCATAAGAAAGAGGTGCAACAAGAAATTGTAGCACACCACCAATTAATCCATGAACCTTCTTCATGTGACTTAGGAAGAGAATTCCAAATCTCCTCAAGGGAAGCTAAACAAACAGGGTTTTTTAAGTGGCAAACATTGAGCTTGAAGGGGGGAGAATTTTCAATATTAAGATTTGGAGATAAGATAATGTTGCAAACAATAGGGTAATGATCAGATAGGGTAGTAGAGAGGTCCATATTAATACACAAACCCAATTGATCATAAAACCAATGGCAACATAGGAGAGATATAAAATCTATCCAATTTGCTTAGTTTTGTATCACCTCCCATTCTGCAATTAGACAAGGTATACCAATTATTAGAATTGCTAGAGAGTTTATCATGAATAGGATCAATTACTCTCAATGAATTTCAGAAAAATAGCCAACCATTAAATTCATCCTTGCTAAGATTTGAATTTTTTGACCAGCTGCGGTCTTGAGAATGCTCAACCATGTTAAAGTCACCCCCAAGAACCCAATCAACAATTGGTAAATTATTGGACATCATATTCTAAAGTTATGTTCAAGCTCTAGTACAATTGGGGGCATAAATAGAACAAAATCCAATGAGTTGTCCATTAATAAACGTGAGGACCCAAATACAACAATGAGAATGGTCCTCACCCTCATCAATGCCATATTTAGAGATCCATGGTGCAACCCCTATAACAACACCACCTTTACCATCAGTATAAGAGGTATGAAAAAAGGTAGCATCTCTCCAAACATTGCATAAAGAAACTTCAAGTCTTATGCTACTAAGCTTAACATCATAAAGAAAGATAACATCTGGCTTCCATTTCATAACAACCTCTTTAAATTTAAATTTGCGATGATAGTGTGAAATCCCTTTGACATTCCAAGAAAAGATCCTATAGCTCATGGTGAGGAGTGGAAGAAGCGTCCTTTTGAGTCAACACATTGAACTTATTGTCAAGATCAAGCTCACTATCTTTAAGGCCAGTGGAGGAGGGACTAGACGTATGCCGAGAAGAAGGAGGAGAAATGACATCAGCCATGGATTCACTATCCCTTTTAATAGAGGAAGGGGATCTAGATCTGGGCCGAGAAGGGGAAGAAGAATCATGAGGTTGAGGAGAAGAATGGTGAGAGGGGAAGATAGACTCAATGACAGGTGGATTGGGAGAGAGTGGGGGGGGGGAGGAGAGGAGTTAGAGATGAAGGTTGAGGAGAATGACAAGGAGAAGGAGCAGAAGGTTCTTTCCGCTTCTTGACCAATCTCCACCCATCTGACATGACGACATATTTTAAAAAGGAAGAATGAGGAGATGGATTTGGTGAAGAAGGAAATGGAGATTGGAAAGAAGCAAGGGGGGAGTAGCAGGTTGAATAGTGGATGAAGAATCATTCAAAGGGGGCCAAACTGACCTATTCTTTCTGATAGGGTGTTCACGAATTGAATGACCTTGTCTCTTGTAGTAAAAACATGTGTTGGGTTTGTTTAGATAGACAATTGGCTGATCAATTTCAAAACCTGGTCCAAATAATTTAATATTTTCTGGTAAAGGCTTAGTCAAGTCTATTTCTACATAGGCTCTTGGATGCACTTGCAAACTTGAAAATTTATCAGAATTAAGCTTGTACCAAACAAAAAATCCTAGTTAGGCCACAATGTTTTTTAAAAATGGCCTGAAAGCTAAGTTGAGATAAGGAAGCTCTACCCACATGGGATAATGAGAGTGAGAAGGCCCTTTAGGGTGGAAATTAAAGTGCCAGGCTTGTAAGTAATATATTTGTCCACAAATGATACAAGTATTGTATTGTAAAACCACTTGGGCATGGTCTAAATATTTAAACATACTTGAAACTTATCCCTTTCCAAGATCTCGTACAAATTCAATCTCCCATCCCCAATTCTCCCAATTCACCTGAGCCCATTTATAAAACTTAGATTCAACAGGAATGCCCTTTAAAAAAATAAGATAATAGTATGATTTTGATGCTAAAAAATGACATCTACAATATCATCTGGGAACTGCATTTCTAGGGTTTTACCAGTATTGAAGGGTGGCTGATCTTCTAGCATCATTTCTTCTGCTCCATCACCCATTTCAACTTCATTCTTTTCAGAGCTGGTTTGAACTACATCACCATTGGCAACTTTAGCATTCTTTTCTTCATCTTTTCCATCTGCCTCTAAAATGGAGAGCTCCTCAACTTGTCTAGCCACTGATTTTAGATGCATGGTGGTGCTAGGGTTTGAGGAGAATGCTCTAGAAGGTCGATGTGCTTCGTTTGCTAGGGATCCTGTAATCACAGAGCCTTGTCACTTTCATTGTCAATTTAGGGATGTTATGTGTCACTTATTGACATTTATGTTTAGATTTTTATTAAAAATATTTTTTTGGAGGGAAAATGATTTTTTTTACTTGTTTTTTATATCACTACACATAGTATAGAAGACAATGGTGTTATATTCATGAGACTGCCATATTTTGTAGTTTAAATTTTTGAGTTGCACTCCACTACAAAATTCATGGGACTAGCATCTTTAAAATTTTCTCAAAAAATCTCAACAAGTATAGCTCTATTTTTTAGGAAGCCCCCCTCCATGGGACCCCAGCCTTAGGGTGGGGTCCTGTGAGGGGGGCTAAAGGATCTAATTTTAAGGAGTGAGATGTCCCATGAAGTAAAAAAATAAAATCATACAATATTAATTGGAATCCTTTCTTGAAAAATAGGGAAAATAGCAGCCCCTACTTTTTAGGGCTGCAAGTTTAAGTTGGTGGAAAAGGTGGGGGCCTAGAAATTGTCCCACTAGCTTAGGCCTTTTTCTCAACCCTTGAAAATATAAAAAACCAAACACTAAACACAACGATCAATTATAATAACATTTAGCTTCTTTAACTCAACCCTCAACCCTCAACCCTCAACCCTCAACCCATATTGTACAACAACATACGTAAAGACTAGTAACCCTAAACCCATAAATTAAGAAATCGAATATTTGAAAATAGAAGTTTCAAACCTAGAAGCATATAGTAGACGATGGGTTAGGTAGGTAAACATTAGAGGTGGATTGGCATGTTGGATGGGTTTAAATTTGATGCAAAATAAGAAGCGTGCAGTGCAAGGCAAAGTATATGATGTCCAACCATGATCATCGGAAGAAAAACTCATATATTTCCTATGCACCGAGAAACTCGGTCAAAAGTGAAAGAAATATCAACGTCAAAGTCCAGAAGTCTGGTATTTTGTGGAAAAGTGACAAAAGAAAAATTGCACACTGAAAATATGGCCAGTTCAATGAACATCAACATAGAAAAGTCTAGTATTGTGTGGAAATTTGATAGGCAAAAAAAAAATCTGACATCTAGATACACCCCAAAGAAATTTTTAGAGAAATTTAATAGGAACCTTGTCATCTTATAACAAATTTTATAGAAAATTGGTCAAAGAAAAAGTTAAATTGAAAAAGTTTCAATCATTTTAATGAAAATCATCAATAACAGGAAAAATATCAAATCATTAAAATTTTACTCATTTCTTTATTATGCCGAAGGGACAAGCTTCTTTTGTCTATTAATTGTGCAGGGTCATAGTTAGACAGTTGAAGACAATTGCACTGTCTACAACAACCGTTGATTCATTTCCTGCCACATCAAAATGATGGGACAGTAAAATGCATGTTTGTCCACTCATTCTGCCATTCAAAGTGTGTCACTGTGGTTCTCAAACCCTTAACTTTTCGCAGTCTGAGTGTGTTCCTGCTTGTGGCACTTGGTCATTTATAGTCCACTGTTCTGTGTCTCTCAGATGATTGAATAGATTACAAGCTGGGGAAAACTAATTCCAACTGCATCATAAATACCCCTATAGCCATTCCATATCAAGTAGCCATTCTGGAGTCTTTTTACTTGTCCCTATTTTAGGGTGCCAGTTGGTGGTAAAACTAATTTAGTCTTCACCAATTTGATATTTTCAACTCAGCAATCAAATGTAAAATTGAATTTGATGGTTCTAAAAAATTATTTGGGTACCATGATCGACCTTTCACTTCCAGTGTAAGTGAATGTGTATATGAGGAATGGTAGCAGACGATGTAATATATAAGCCATTTTCACCAGAGTCTTGAACAAAGGAATTTTCCTGACCTTATTATTCTAATCAATGGCTTCTTCTTTAGCTATGGGTCTAGGTAGTTACAAATGAATCTTTTGATTCCAACTAATAATATTTCATATTAGTCAAAGTGATGTCTAATGGATGGTATGTGTATGTTTATATGGGAGGTAGGGCTAAAATGATCTTGTTATGTAGAAGGTGTCTCTTATATGAGATGGACATACTATTTTTTAAAATCAATGGTCCAAAACTTAACAGAGGCATGCAAGACAATTACAGTGTTTTGAACCATTGGATCTTGCCCTATTTTGTCCATCGTTCATTGAATTTAAACTTATTTCCAAGGACTTGCAACTTGTGCTCGGATGGTACTATCGCCAGTAGATTGTCTTGTCATCATTTTAATTCCCTGTCTTCCCCATTCACATTTCCTTGAAAGACTCATTGCAAGCACATGTGTGAATGTTGTCTGTAGTCATAGGATCCTTTTTTGCTGGTTTTTTTACTTTGTTGAGCAACTTCATTTCATTGATGATGTCCTTAACACTCTAGTGTGTGTGATTTAAGGCTACCCCACAAGCACAATATATGTCTATATCCCTAATATTTTTAAATTTTTTACTAAATATAATAACACTCTTTCTCTATGCGACATTATCTCATTGCTCTAAATTGGATAAACATGATGGGGATGAATTCCATAAACAAAAACAAATGCCAAATAATTCTACCCATAGAAGCGACGGGAACTTAGAAAGATACTTCAACTCATAGACTGATAGCACTTTTAATACTCTGTTAAGAAATGATGAAAACTACTATATGATGGCAACATTATTTCACAGCAACATACACAAATTGTTAAGACAAAAAATTCAGAAATGTAACTAGATTCACAGATGTAGAATAGATTTAGAAACACAAAAGTTATACAATATAATAATATAGTTAATTTAATTCAAGTATAATAGTTTTTTTATATATTTTGTATAATATCAACATTAAGTCTTTCCTTTGAATCTTCTATAGATTGTTTTATTCTTTTGAAATTGAGGATAAATGAACTTAAGCTCCTCCTCTTCTTAGCATAATCCCTAATCAATGTTTGTGAACATAACATTTTTTTAAATCTTTGATTATGAGTTCTTTTATCTTCAATTTCAATCTTTGTCACAAATTCAACCTAATACATAGATTAATGGACTAAAATATCATTTGATAATAGTTCCTCCTCCAAGAAACTTTGTAATTCTTTTTTTTATTATTATTATATTATCTTATACATATTAATATATTTTGATCACCATCTCTACCTATTAATCCCCTTTTTTATATCTAATTATCTCTCCCTCTCACTCTTATTCTCTATCTCTCTTACTCCAAGTTTCTCTCTCTCTCTCTCTCTCTCTCTCTCTCTCTCTCTATATATATATATATATATATATATATATATATATATATCTTCCTCCTTAACTCTTCTCTCTAACTCTCCCTCTTTATCTCCTTATCTATCTATTTTGATTTCTTCCTCTACCTATCTTTGTCTCTCTATATATCACACTACCACTTCCTCTCTCCTCCTATATTAATCTCCATTTTTACCTCCCTCTCTCCCCCTCTATTTCTAGAGATTTCTTTTTCTATCTATCCATCAACCTCTCTCCCTCTTTCTTATTCCATCTTTCTATACCTTTATATCTATATCTCTTTTCCTCTTTATCTCTCTCCATATTTCTTCTTCCATCTCTCCCTCTACCTTTATCTCATAATATCTCCATCTCTCTCCCCCTATATAATTCCCTCTATCTAATTCCATATATCACTCCCTACCTCTATCTTTATCTTCCTATCTCTTGCTCTCTCATTATCTCTTACTCTCTCTCCCTCTATATTTATCCTTTTCATCTCCATATAGCCCTCTCTCAAGTCCATGTCCATGTCCATGTCCATCTTCCTCTCTATTTCTATCCCCTCTCTCTATCTCTTTATCCCTCATTCTTTCTCCTTCCCATATCTCTCCATCTTTCTATACCTATATCTCCCTCTCAATGTCTTGCAATTACAAACATAACATGAGTCTTTTAGTAGTGGAAGCTAATTATAATCCTATTTCAAATGTTCTTCCAATTGGCCTCATGTACTACATAAATGTATGCGAAAATCAGACCAAAATCTTGGCTACTTGATCTTCCACACCTCTTTGGTGTACCCATTGCACACCAAGGTCTAGTTATTATTATATTTTTATTATTAGCCGATAGGTTATTATAGGTTAAAAAGACTATCAGGTTTGCATGATGTCTCACACTGGTTTTATTTTACTCACCAGTCTCACAAATGCAAACAGTAAATTTATTAATTGAGGTCAGGTGATTTAGTTTGATAGTTTACATAGTGGACGATTCAAGGTGCTAGATATCAAATAGGGTGACCGGTTATAGGTAGGACAAGGTTTGTAGATGTTACAAAGTTTTATGATTTAATTTTTAAAAATGCATTCATAATAAAACAAAAATAGCTAAAGAAAATCAATTTTTTTTCATAAAGTACAATATGCATGCCCAATGCTTTATTTTATATCATTTTAATGATTCATGCCTAGCACATGTGCCTCAAAATATTTTTTGATTAGAGGTTTGTCTTAAAAATATATATTGAATCAGTTTAAATAAATATATAATAATCAATGTTTAAATAGTAAATTATGACATTATATATTATATTTTATATTTTGATTCTTAATAACTAAATATATTAAATTTAAATTACTTTGTATTTTTTTGATGCATAAAAAATGTTTAAACTGTTGTTTTTTAATAAATATTTTTGTCAAGCAAAATAATTGATAGATAAGTTATATAAATTAAAATAATAATTTAATTTTATAAAATATAAAAGCATGTAAGTTACTATTCATTTTAAGAATATATTTTTTTCCTTATTTGAATTTCATTTTGTGTTTCACCTATTTATATTTATAGTTTTAAAAAAAATAATTTATTTTAATTTTTAAAATTTAAAATATTTAGGGTGAATCTAAAATTGAAAATTTTAATGCAAAAATGTTTTGGGCTGCTTTTTAGGGTAGGGGGTTGGTTTGTAAAAATTAAAATTGTATACATTATTAATTTTTAAGCATATTTTAAAATTCCTAGTAACATATAATTTATTTATGTTTTATAATAACATATAAAAATAGACACAAATCATTTTATAAAGGGTTTCTGGATTTAGACCCAACTCCCGATCCGATCTCAAAATTCCCCTCTTCTCAATCAAAACCTAGAATGAATCCTGAGGTAG
The DNA here is from genome assembly GCF_030272615.1 of Cryptomeria japonica. Lineage (NCBI taxonomy): Eukaryota > Viridiplantae > Streptophyta > Pinopsida > Cupressales > Cupressaceae > Cryptomeria > Cryptomeria japonica. The sequence continues at coordinate 226,517,956 of NC_081415.1, read as the reverse complement.
ACATCCGTTTCAATATGGAGAAAGGAGGGTTTGTGATCAAGGAAATCTCTTTGCCGACTAGGCAACCTGGTGAGGTTGAAGAGGGGGAAATTATAGTAGACAAGAGTAGGGATGAAGGATGCCCCCTCTTCTCCTCACACCATAGAGGATATTCCATTTGATAAGCTAGGTAGGGCTTCTTATCTAGAGGTACCCTTTGTCAAGAAGGGAGATCTTATACCCGCTTCTAAGGATGGGAAGGGTGGGGAGACAGAAGCCCTTCCTCTTTCCCCTGATCAAGTAACTAGTGTGGATGGACAGAGCAACTCTAATGGCTCTCACCAATAGGGGGAAGGATCCATTAGATCGGAAAGAGATGATCAAGAGGATGATCAAGTCCACAAAGAGGAAGAGGTAATTTGCATTATAAACTATTTATGTGACTCAGTTACTGAGGAAATCATAGTGAAACTCTTGGATGAAATAGTAGACAAGGATGAGCTCGATCTTCAGAAAAAGTTGCTTAGAAAAGATATTTTGGGCTTGTCTCCCCCCCTGTGGTCTTAGATATGGAGAAACATTTTTTAGATTTAGACAACAAGGAAAATGAAACCTTGGGAATCGACCTAGGGGCAAATGACAAATCAACTCCGGATTGTGACAAGCTCTGCAAAAAGAGAGGCAGGAAATCCTTATCTAAGCTTAGAGCTAATGATGGTACTGTGGAAGGTCGAGTTAAACTCATAGACATGTTTCATGCAAGGAAGGGGAAGTTCCTTCCCAATGCATCATGAAAGTAGTTTCATGGAATGTTAGGGGCTTAAATTCCCCTAACAAATGAAGGATAGTCAAATGTTGCATATCCTCTTACAGTCCAAAACTAGCTCTATTACAAGAGACCAAATTAGGGAATGAGGATTTAGCATCCTTTGGTAAACAATTAGGCTTTAGAATGATTAAAGGGGCTCCAACCAATGCGGCCTCTGGAGGACTTGCTATAATTTGGGACCCACAAAATATCATCTTCTCACTTATGGAGTCACATTGCAATTGGGTGAGTGGGAGGGTTACCATCTTGAAAAATGATTAATGTGTATGGGCCAATACTTAATGAGGATAAAAAGAGAGTTTGGGAGGAAATTGAGAATTTCTCAAGCAATCTCAATCCATTATGCATTTTAGGAGGTGAATTTAATGCAATTTTGCATTATCATGAGAAACAAGGAGGCTTAGGTAAAAATTCTCATGCTTCTCTTGATTTTGTAGATTGGATCCATCATTGTGGCATGATAGAGATCAACATGGTAAAGGAAGCCTTCACCTGGAATAACCAAAAGTTAGGTTTCAGTAAAATTGTAGAGAAACTTGATAGATTCTTTGTAATGGGCAGTCTCATCAACTTTTCCTATACCTTGGAAGCCTCTATTCTACCTTTCTCAGGATCGGATCATTTCCCAATCCAACTTGGCATTATAGGAAAAGTTGGCCCCAAAATATGTCCTTTTAAATTAGAGAATATGTGGCTAAAGGATGACAATATCCTCAAGCTTCTAAAGGAATGGTGGAATGTGGCTGAGGTTTTTGGGTCTAGGATCTATAAGGTTGTCAACAAACTTAAGATTATTAAGCAAAAACTCATCCATTGGAATAAGGAGCACTTTGGCAATATTTTTGACAAAAAGGCCCAAGTGGAAGCTAAGTTAGTAGAGGTTAAGGAGAAAGTGATGAGACATTGGATGGATGAGGCCCTTCTTCTGAGAGAAAAGAAACTCCTTTTGGATCATGAATCTATTCTTGCTAAAGAAGAAGTATTTTGGAAGCAAAAATCTAGGTATAAATGGTTGGAGGAGGGTGACAAGAACACCAAATTCTTCCACAATAGTGTGAGGTTGAGAAGAGTCATCAACCATATCTCCAAGATCAAGTTGAGTGATGGCTTTGAGGTGGCTAACCCTAAAATCATTGCAAAGGAGGCTATAGATTTATTTTCTCTTATTCTCAACTCTAACTAGAGCCCTCATGGCTTTGTCTAGGATGAGTTTATTAAGTGTATCCCAAAGCTTCTAAGTAAGGACCAAACTGATACCCTGATTGCTAAATTTTCTTGAGAAAAAGTAGAAGCAACTCTTATGTAGATGAGTCTAGACAAATCCCCCAGGCCGGATGGCTTTTTGATCAATTTCTTTCAAAAATGCTAGCCCTTCTTAGGTGTGGAAGTGATGAAATCTCTTGAAGGTATAAGGAACTCAGGCAATATCCTCAAGGAAATCAATAACACTTTTCTATCCCTTATCCCAAAAAAGGATAAACCTGAGCATTTTGATGAGTTTGAACCATAGTCTTGTGCAACACTATCTATAATCTTTTTTCTAAAACTCTAGCTAATAGGCTTCAAAAACTCCTTCCGCCTCTGATTAGTGAGGAACAGATAGGTTTTTTTCAAGGAAGATCTATTTATGATGGGTTTATTATAGCCCAGGAGGCCATCCACTTTGTCCAGAAGAATGGATCTCCTAGTATGCTCTTAAAGTTAGACATTAGGAAAGCATATGAAAAGGTGAATTGGAGACTTCTATGTATATTCTTAGAAGCCTTTGGATTCCCCTCGGCTTGGATTAATTTGATTTTTTAATGTATCTCTACCCGTAAATTCTCAGTGCAGGTTAATGGTACCCCTGGAGGTTTTTTTAGCTCCTCTAGGGGTTTAAGGCAGGGAGATCCCTTATCCCCTTTTCTCTTCATCATTATGGCATAATCCTTGGGGAGAATGATTTCCAAAGCTAGGGAAAACAATCAAATTGCAGGAATTAGGATTACTAGCAACCTTGACCCTACAATGCATCAACAATTTGTGGATTATACTATGTTATATGGGCTTAGTGATTTAGGGGAAGTTTGGGCTTTTAAGTAGATCCTGGATTCTTACTCTAAGGATTCAAGTCAGGAAATCAATCCAGCTAAATCTGAAGTCTTCTTTTTCAACACTAAGTTAAGCTTACAACATGACATATGTGGTATTTTGAATTTCAACTTAGGAAGTCTCCCCTATAAGTATCTAGGTCTGCCCCTAGACAAGGGCTCTGGGTCATCAAATTTGTGGGATGGAGTAGTAGATAAGATTAGAATTAGGGTAGCAACCTGGAAGGGTAATTGACTATCCTCTGCGGGTAGAGCTACTCTGGTCAAAGTGGTTTTGGCTACTATTCCCATCTATCAGCTATCATGTATTAACCTACCCCATTCCAAAAAGGAATCTCTAAATAGACATCTAAGATCTTTCTTTTGGCAAGGGATGGAAGAGAAGAAGCAGATCTCCCTTATGGCCTGGGATAAGATCTGCAAGCCCAAGTCGTCAGGGGGTATTGGGATTAAGAATATTAAGGATTAGAGCAGGGCATTGGGGACCAAATTAGTATGAAGAATGTTTAGATATCCTCATCTCAAGTGGGCTCAAATCCTTTACCATAAATATCTCTGAGGCAGGGACCATATGAGCCTCTTTAGGGACTCATCCCCTCTGAGAGGCTTGCGTATCTTAAACTTTATGTTGGATTGTAGGAAAATCATCTTAGACAAATTATCTTGGAATCTGGGCAAGGGTGATAAAGCCCTTTTTCGGTTTGACTCCTAGGGAGGTTTCCTAGTCCTTCAATAGAAAACTAATCTGGAAACATCTAGAGTAGTGCTAGAATCCATCTGGGGGAGGTATGTTAAGGATTACATCTCACCTATTGAGGGAGATCTAGCCAAAGGATGTTCTTGTATATCCCTTGATTAGGTGGACATCCCTGCAAGGGAGAAATTGTTGCTTCAAGACATCTTTAAAAAGAGGATGGTCACTTTCAACTTAGGGTCAGATACTTTTGTCTGGAATGGATCAAAATCGGGAGAATACACCTCAAAAGATGGTTATAATCTCCTCCTAAGCAAGAAGCTCTCCTCTTCCACTTTTGTCCCTCCAACCCTGTGTTGGGATAAGATGTGTTTACCAAAAGAAGGATTATTCTCATGAGTTTCTCTCTAGAATAAGATTTTAATAGCAGATAGATTCAGAAAGATGGGCTATGAAGGCCCTAGCAGATGTCCTTTATGTAAAGAGGCTGAAGAAGATAAAGATCACATCCTTCTTAATTGTAGTTATACCCCAAAGTGTTGGCTATGGTTGTGCAACAAATTAGGATGGTACTCGGTCTTTCCCAATACCATCCTTGGGATGTTTTAGGCATGGCCAACCCTTTTCAAGAGCTCCCTATATGGTGGGCTCTGGAAACTAGCCCCTTCCTTGGTTATCTAGGAACTTTGGAAGGAACATAATAGGAGACTCTTTAAAGAGAAGAAGATAGAGTGGACCCTTCTGGTGAATAAAATAGAAACCTCAATTATAGAGACTCTAAATAGTATAACTTCTAAATTTCCTAGTAATCTCTTAGAGATGACCTACTGGGATGAGAAGATGAGGGGATAATGGTTTGGTTTGAAGATCCCTCCCTTTGTTGGAGATAGAAATTATAACAAACAAGAGTTGGGAAAGGCCTACAACTGGAGGGCTCCAAAGAAGGGCTGGGTCAAGCTAAACTTTGATGGAGCGTCCTGTGGGAACCCAGGTCCTGTAGGTATTGGGTGTTGTCTGCATGATGAGGGTGGTAGGGAACTTGCTAGGCTAGCCAACCCTATAGGGTTTGAATCCAATAACAAAGCTGAAATATTAGCCCTAACTAAAGGTCTCCTTCTTTGTCAAAATAGGGGTATTGACAAATTGGCCATATAAGGACACTTGACCATTATTATCAATAGCCTTATAAAAGGTTATCTACCTAATTGGAAGTTGAATGCGCTCTTGTCTAGAGTTCTTGGTCTCCTTCGAGATTTCAAGAAAATGACCTTCAACCATATCTATAGAGAGGAAAACTCTAGAGTAGATGAATTAGCTAAGGTAGGAGATGATGGGCAATTCATTAGTTAGGAGGGATTCCTCCTCCTTTCCTTTAGCTAATGGGCTGGTTATCCTAGGCTTCTGGTCTTGTTTATCTTGGCTAGGGGTTCCCCCAGGGTCTTTTACTTTTTCTTTTCCTTGATTATGGCCTTCCCCTTCTTCTGAAGAAGGTTAGTCTCTACTACCTTTGGGGGCTAATCCTAGATTGAAGATGGTAGAATCTATTCCTAACATCTCTCTAAGCTTGGGTAGTTTAGCGAGCCTATCTCAAATCTCTCAGAATATTTTTATGGATCTCTGGTCTTTTTCATGGAGAGATTATTTTAATATATTTCCTTTAGATCTTCTCTTGGAGCCTCATGAGATCTTACATCTATAGGTATACATATGCATATGTATATAGACATGCATATATTAATAAATATATATATATAGATACATAGATGTATATGTATTAATATTCATATAGATATATTGTGTACCAATAGGAATAAGAGATTATGGAACTTTAAGAGTTAGAATTATCTATTAATTGATTTTCAAGTCTATATATATTTAAAGTGATGATTTAAACCATATTTATCTCTAGCTTTTAGCCATAATTTAGAGGCAACCAATATCTTTTCGGGACATCTTTTGTCAGCAATACCCCTTGATTAATGCCAACTCGGTGGCATACTTGTGGTGTTGATGTGACTTCCCTTACCGCAAATGCCAACAATTTCTAAGTAGCCTGCTCATATAGAGGCGGTGGTATTTATTACCTTGATCCCAACAATTGTTTCAATTGCACTTGGGCCCTTCGATCTCTGACATCCTTTAGTGTTTATCGTCCCTTAGCAAAGATGAGTTGTATTTCCTAGAGCCTTGTAATTATAGCTCTATTTAAGTTATGAATTGTTCAGGCTCTGGGCTATATAATATTCTTGCAGCTCCTATGGATACTCTGCTAAGATTAATAGGGCTCAAGCAGCAAATGGCTTTTGTAGGAGAAATTAAGGAGGAGAGATTGAAAGGTATCCTAGTCTTTCTAAACCCCTTGGTCACTAGGGCAGTCTTGAAAATCCTTAGGGATGATTATATTATGAATGAAGACTACACCAGAGCCAATTCAAACATTGCCACAATGTTCTTAATAGAGGCCATGTATTTTGAGAGTGACAGGAATGGGGTAACGAAACTCTGTAAAAAGGTCTTCAAGAAGGAACTGCTTGGAGAATTAGATCGCGTGATGGTTAATATTGACGAGGAGGTCACTGCTCCGAAGCCTCATGACTATGATATTCTCATCCAAATAAACAATCAGGTGCCTAGATACCCAATTCTGTCAATTGAGGATCCGATAGCCTTTGAAGTGTACAACCCAATTAGGTGAAGGAATCTCTTCTTCCTCATGTGGCTTTTGCAAGTTAGGAGACCAACATGCAATAGGTGGTTGGCCAACTATCTAGAAGTAGAGAATATTGAAGTTGTTCTGGATGAAATAGAAATCCCCCCATCCCTTGTTTCCTCCCCTACTAATTCGCCAGCCTGCTCTGAAGAAAAGGTGCCAAAGGAGCGGGTAAGGAGATGTCGAGCTGGTTAGATGGGTTCGTTATGGTTTCATTCTTCCTGCCTCTTTATGACTTTCAAGTGTTTATAGTTTGTTTTTAGAGTAAAACCATTCGTATCTTTCTTTAGACATATAGTTGCTTAGTTGGATTTTTACCCTAACTTTAGTATTGTTTCTATCCCTTAAGTCGGTTCATCCCTTCGGAGCTCGAACTTGGATTTTAGAAAGTGTTTATTGATTAAGTTTATAATGCTTATCGTCTTTACTTTCTAGTAGTATTTATTAACCTTGTCATTCCAAGGTTTTAATCGATGCTATCTTATTTTCTATCTGTATGGATATATATATATATATATATATATAAAGTTATATTTATATACATATGTATACATATACATATATATGGGTATATAAAAGTAAATATATATATTTATCTAGATGTGTAGAGTTATCTACTTGGTTTTGTTTAAGTAGTGTTAGGGCTTTTCTTTCTTATGGATGATAATGGATGATTCAGTTAGGAGGCTACCTCTGACTTCATCTATAGGTTTCTATGCTGATTATGTGAGCTTCTATCTGTAATCAGGTTCAGGGTTATTTCTTCCTTTATCCTCTCTTGTGCAGGATGATTGTCTATGTTTTAAAGGTGGAAGCCATACTGATGTCTCTCTATTGGCTATACTATGATTTTGGTTTCATAGACTCTTAACATTTCTTATCCAAGGATGTTGTAGATTAATAATGAAGGCTTGGCACCATTAGTTGTGTGTTATTTTTTTGGGCTAACATCTCTTGGAGTGATTGATGTAGGACAAGTATGAAGGTTTTATGCAGGTTTGGTCATGATTTGCCTAGCAGTGCCTTCCCCTTGAAGGTTCTAGAGCTTTATTATCCATTCAGTGAGTCCCTTTTCATTGTTTGCTCATTTAAAGCTTTGTAGTGTTTTTTTGACACTGATCCTAGCCATAAGATCTTTTGCAGATCAAGGAAACATTTTGTAACCTTCTTCTGAGAGACTAGATCGAGGCAATAAAGGGTGAAGCAGACATCATTTTTAGGAATGAGTAGTTTTTTCCGAACTTCAAAATTCTCGATTGACATCTCTTTATCATATAGCTCAATGTTGATGGGATTTCCCCAAGGACTATTGTATATTGTTCTTATTCTTGTTATGTGTATCATTAGATTTCGATCCTCTAAAGGATCTGGGTGAGACGAGAGGTTTTCTTCCTCCATTCTTTCCTACCAATGCCCACACCAAATGGATTTTGTAATTACTTTCTTTAATTAATAAAATTTCTCAGGCTTCGGCCTTTTACCGATCAAAAAAAAAGAAGAAGACACAAATCATACCATGTTCTTTATTATTTTATATGATTTGAATAGTCATGTTTTCAATTATAGGTAAGAGTTCAAATATGTTATGCTTAAGATTAAGGATCGTTTGATATGATAAATATTAATGTGGGATAATATGAAATATTAAAATAGATTAAGCTAAATCGTTAAATCTTATATTCTCCAATATCAAAATTATAATTGTATTGTTTTAGACCTTTTACCTACAAGTTTTGAGAATTTTTCAAATACCTGTAGTTATTTAATCCTCTAATAGTTGAACTCCAAGTTTTCTTGAACAAAGAAAATCTTTATTCTAAAACACCATTCATTCTATAGAAATCCAATCCAGCAAGACAACATCAAAAATCAAGATTAACAATATTTAGTCTAGTAAATTTCCATTGCATAATGTCAATTATATATTTCTACCTCATTCAACTTACAATCTAAAAAATTTATTTTGAAGAAATCATTTCTAATTATTATCACCATTATCCCTCAAATTGTTCAATTTATACCTTGAACACATCACTTAATGTATATTTTATTGGCGTAACCATTGCACCTTTTTTTGGTGCAAGGGCATCTCTTTTGTGTATCTTTTATTTAATCAATAAATGCATTTTTCTAGTAAATTTTTTTAATCATTTCAAAACATCAATATAAAAACATTAAAGAAAAAATTGACGTACTTAAATTTCAATGATTTTAATAACATCAATCTCAAAAATTTGATAGAAAAAAGCAAAATATTAGAAAGTTATCAACCAAACTTTTCTATGGCCTCTAACAAAATATTTGTTAATTTCTATAACCTAGTTATAGATTAACTACTCAATAACTATCATAGAAAAGAAACAAGAATAATATTTACGTATCTAATTTTTAACAACAAATACTTCGGGTTAATTAATAGAATGAACATTGGAAGAAAATTTATATGAAACCAAACACAAACAAAATAATAGAACAACATAAATTTACTTAGGAATCCCCAATGTGGGGAAAACCTACAAATGTTGAATCTTTTATTCAACCTCAAGAGAAAAATTTCCTTCAAGAATACAATCCTAGTTTCTACAACAATCTTGAATATATAGCCCACTTGATGAAACATCAACATGTAAGAGAGGAGAAACTTTTCTCACATGACACGACTAAAGAGAAGCATTCCTTACATGATGCAAACTAGAACTTTCCTTACATGATACAAGAGAAAGAAAAATTGTCTCGCAAAACTAAGACCAGCTCACACATAAAACCCCTCTTGGTGTTAACCTCTCAACTCTAAGAAACATTCTATAATTTATAGAATAGAAAAAATTCTATTGTTGAACATTCAACTCAAGTTGAGAAACTTCCACATTGCACACTTTTCAAGCTACATGAAATTTCACACTCCCTCTTATTGAGGAAGGTGTTTCACACAACACCCTAAATAATACAAAGTTACTCTTCATCAAGGCCTTAGTCAAGATGTTTGTTATCTATTTATCCATAGGAATGTAATGTAACTTCACTGTCCCCTTCTCCACACAATCTTTGATGAAGTGGTACTTGATCTCAACATGCTTTGACTTGTCATGAAACATTGGATTCTCAAAGATTTTTATACAACTCTAATTATCATAGTAAATGACTGTAGGATCTAGCTCTTGATCAAAGAACTCAGCTAGAAGTTTTTGAAGCCAAATAGCCTCACATGTAGGCATAATAGCTGCCATATGCTCAGCCTCCATAGAACTCAGTGCAATTGAATTTTGTTTCCTATTGTACCAAGAGACTGCTACTAATCCAAGTTGAAACAACACTATAAAGTTCTCTTCCTTTTAGTTGTACTACCTTCCCAATCCACATCTATGAACCCCTTGAGCTTCACTCCATCTTGTTGAATGTACTTCAACCCAAAATCAATTTTTCCTTGGAGATACCTCGAAATGTCCTTCACAACTATCCAATGCACATATTTAGAATCTATAATGTCCTAAAATTGCACCCCTTGTAATTTTCAACTGCATTTGGGTCTTCGCCTTAGTGTTTGCACCCCTTGGCCTGATCAGAGACCTGAATATGCTTGTGCATAGTAAAACCACACTAAAAATCACCCAATCACCTTGTCTACACCTTGATCCTACCCCAAAATAGGGTAGGACCAAGGAATGGTGCCCTAGGATCATTTAGGAATAGGGTGTGGCACCCTGGGATCCCTTATTGGGGACCTATCTTGAGGCCCTTCCCTTTGGCACATCTCAAATTCGAAGCAAGAAACCCCTCCTATGTTTGCTCATGTTAGAAAATTAATCAATTACACCTACTAACAAGTATATAAGAGGGATTTCCCCTCTCATTTGAACATACATGACATTCAATTAAGAATCTGAGAATTCAAGAGATCAAGCATTCAAGCATTCAAGAGCAATTGAGAATTTTTAGTCTTCCTTCAAGTCTTGGAGAAGTAATAAAAACAAGTTTTCAAGCATTGAAGAGGACATCAACATTCTACTTCATGACCCTAATTCCATGTGGAGGCAAGAAAAACTTCACAAGGAGGTACAAGCATTCAACATCCCCTCAAAGAGGAGTATTTCTAATTTTAGTCCTTTCATTTACATTATTTCAACCACTTGGTTAATTCCAAAATTGGGGTTTTATTTGAAGACAAGCCCCTATTCCAAACACATTTCCCTTTGTTTCTGTGTGTAGAAAATAGATAGGAAGTTGTACTTTTGGAGTTAATCTTTGTTCATAGAGACAAAAAAAATCCTTTTTGACACCCAAAATGTTTAGAGGGTTGATAGGAGGATGCCCATGTACTTGCACACGGTCATTGTAACCTTTGCCGAATTTCACAGGGCATCGCTGAATCATCTCAAACTTCTAAGATCCAGGTGCACAGTTGAATCTCAAATCTATAGCTCATTGTTTTTGCATACTTTTTCTTCATTTACAACACTTAGTCTTAATTTAACTTGTCAACTTACAAAAGAGGGTCATTTGCATTCAAATCACACCCAATTCACTTAGTATTCAATCCTTGCATCATTTAGGATTGGATCTAGTGAATTTAACCCCTCTTTTCAATGTAAAGTCCTTCCCAAGTGAAAAATGGACCTTGGCCATTCCCTCTTCTCCCAAGTTGCAAATTGGCTAAAGGTTCCCAACTTTTTGCTTTACAGATTCCACTATAAACTGACTAAGTGAATTCACTACAAAAAAAATGTTTGGCCTTGTGTTGACCAAATACATAAGAGAGCTTATCAACTATCTATATAAAGTTGGGTCCACTGCCTCTGATCTAGAAGCATCAATCTTCTTCTAGTTGACCACAAGTGGCGTGGACATGGGATTGCATTCCTCCATCCTAAATGGCTGCAAGATATCAATTATGTACTTCCCTTATCCAAGGAAGATCTCTCCTTCTTTCAGCCACAACTCCAACCCCAAAAACTAGCACATCAATCCCAATCCCTACATCTCAAACTTTCATGCAAGATCCTTCATGTTGTGTGCTATGAGCTCATTTGACCTTGTAAGAAACAAGCCATCAATATATAACACCAATATGAAAATATCACCCTTCACCTGAATATAGTACAAGTTTGGATCAACATCACTCTTGGTGAAGCCCACACTTTGCAAGTAACCATTAATATGTGCATACCATGGTTTGCGAGCTTTCTTGAGCCCATAGAGTGCTTTCTTCAACCTACACACATGGGAATCCCTCCCATGCATCTCAAAGCCTTATGGTTATTCTATGTAAATCTCTTCCTAAATCTCTCCTTGGGGAAGACTATCTTCACATCCATTTAGTGAATCCTCTAACCCATCTATTCTGCTATTGAAATGATAGCCCTTATGGATGAGTACTTGGCTAACAGAGAAAAGGTCTCATTCTAGTAGATCCCTTCCTTATGAGAAAACCCCTTAGCCACAAATCAGGCTTTGAACTTTCCCACACTACCATCTGCAACATGCTTGATCTTATACAACCATCTTGACCCCACCACTAACTTATTTTCAAGTTGGCACTACCTCCCACATGATATTCTTAATGATGGAAGAAGAATCTTCCACTATGGAATCCCTACATACTTGATTCTTGGATGCCTCTTGAAAGCTATAAGGCTCCACCTCAATTAGCTCACTCATAAGTGCCATATGATCAGAATAAAATTTAGGAGCCTTTCTTTGTTTGACTAGATCTTGAGGATCACTAACATACTCCTAGGCCTCTCTCAGTGTTTTCTCGGCCACCCTATTTCTCCTCCTCCTTGTGATAGGAATCTAAGGTTGAGGAATCCTCTATTCTTTCTCTTGATAAACTTGCTCAGCCTGCCTACTCTACTCTCCAACTTTGTGACTAAAGTCTGAGGAATTTGTGCAACCTCAACCTTGGGTTCGTGCTCTTCCTCCTAAACCTCTATCAAACTATCATACTTTTGAAGAGCCCTTCCCTCCTCAAACTTCATGTCCCTATGAACAACTATTTTCTTGAGGACATAAATGTGACATGATAGGCCTTAGATCTAGTTTCTTCCTAGTGAACGCCCCTTTTGGAGTCAATTTCCCAACACATGGGCTCCTATTCTATAAATACACAGTTGTATTACAAGTTGTCATCAACATAGTGAGAAATAATTACAACATTAATGAGGCACATTCAGAGAAAGCAAAAGACCAAAAAAAATTCTAGGCTATGTGGCATTAATGAGTCACATCATTGAGTTTGAGCCTTCTAGTGTTGAGGAGGCATCAACTCAACAAGTGTGGAAAGATGCTATAATAGAGGAGTATCAGTCCATTCTCAAGAATGATGTTTGGGATGTTGTACCTAGACCAGAAGGGAAATCAGTTGTATCTTCTAAGTTTCTTTTCAAGATCAAGCATGTAGCTGATGGGAACATTGAAAAGTACAAAGCAAGATTTATTGCTAGAGTATTCTCTCAAAAAGAGGGAATAGATTATGATGAGACCTTTTCTCCTATTGCTCACTATACATCCATCAAGACTATTATTGCTATTTCATTAACTAAAGGATGGAAGACACACCAAATGGATGTAAATAAATCACTCTTTAATGTTGTAATTGAAGAAGAAGTGTACATTGAACAATCAAATGGGTTTCTGATTCATGGAAAGGAATCTCATGTATGTAGATTGAAAAAGGCATTGTATGGCCTTAAACAGGCACCTCATGATTGGTATGAGAGGATTGATTGATACTTGATGAGCTTGGGATTCTCCAAGAATGATGAAGATTCAAATATCTACTTTAAGGTAGTTGATGGTGAGACTCTAATATTGGTTCTTTATGTTGATGACTTATTTCTTACTAGAGAAGAACATCTCATTGTCAATAAGGTGCTAGCTTCTGAGTTTGAGATGAAGGATTTAGGTCTTATGCATTACTTTCTAGGATTGGAGGTGTGGCAGAGACCCATTGAGATTATTATAGGTCAAGGGAAATACACCATAGATATCTTGAAGAGATTTGTAATGATGGATTGCAAATCTATGTCTACACCAATGGAAACAAATTTTAAAAAATTGAGTGAGTTTGTAGCTAGTTTAGATTTGGTAGATCCCACCATGTACATGTAGATGATTGGATCCTTTATGTATCTAGTCAATAGTAGACCAGACATTTTCTATGCAGTGAGTGCACCCAGTCAGTTCATGTGTGAAGCAAGGAAAACTCATCTAGTTGTTAATCTTATGAGATGGATCCAGTTAATACTGAGAGAGGGGGGGTGAATCAGTATTAAAAAAATTTTGTAACTTCAAAATAAAATACCATTTACAACAAATCTGAAAAATTATTTAACACATGAAATAATTATTTTACCAAATCTCATACATTTGTAACCCACTTAAGTAATCTTATCAATCAGAATATTTACCAACTTACTATATGATCAACACTTACACATCTTGACTTATTATCAGATCAGAATGCTTCACCTATCAACTCATTAACATTACCAGTAACCACTTTTAGATATCTGATAAAAAATATTAAACTTATTGTGAGATTTTGCCAAGATCAAGAGCTCAATGAAATGTACAAAATAGAGACACAATATAGGACAAGAATAAACTGTATTCTCATCAATAGAAAATGATCAATAATATCAATTACATAATTACATACAATGTAGATGAGCTTGCTTATATAGGCAAGGCTAGGGATATGTGAGCCCACAAACATGACATGTGGCTCAATAAGAAACAAGGGTAGGTAGGAAATAGGTGTGGGTAGGTTGGAGAAATAATATAATAGTCCACATGAGGTGGATCACCCACTGAATGTGGAGTGTAACAACAAAATCAACACCATAAAAGGTGGAATTTCTCCTACACAGACTATCCCAATGTGGCACAAACACCCAAGTGTCTCATACCCAAACTACTAAGAGATGCATTTCCTAAGTAAACTTAAGTAAGTGTAATAATATCCAAGATGAATAATTATTTACACCAACACTTATGATAACCGGTAATCAGAAATAATGCATGAAATAAGATTAGAACATCACATGAAACATTCCACACATGAACACCAAAATTTTTGATGTGGAAACCAAAAAGGGAAAAACCACGGTGGCAGTTGGTACCTATAATAATTTGTACTCTTTTGAAGTATCCCCTATTAGGAGCTTAGCCTAGTTAGGAGCTTACAATATGCCCTATTAGGAGTCACCCAATTAAAGGATTCACCTAGTAGCCCAGTTAAGAGCTTGATGACCTTTTAGGATCAACCTCGTGAGAGGATTTACCACTCTATTTTAGAGCTACCCTATTAGGGGACTTAAATGAATCAGGCCTATTAGGACATGTCCGGTTAAGGGATTTAAACTGCAACAACTATTAGGGAACAACAGTAAGAAAATGATCTGTGACTTAACACTTTTCTGCTTGCTTGATCAAATCTAGTTATACACAACACTACAACTCTTAGGTAGATTTATCACTCCACTTGGATGACTCAATACATTCTCTAAGACCACTAACATATTGAACATCAACTGTGTCAACATAAATAGCTATCTCAACTAGGTCAGCCACTAAACCCTAAATTACATCATGAATTACAATATAGATCATAAAGATCAATATACAAATAATTGCAAAAATTTCAATGCAATATCAACCGTTGGTTGACCATAACTCATCACACAAATCCGATATGTTTCATAGCACATTCCACTAAGTGCTTTGCATATTCCCAATAAATCCCTCCACAAATGGCACCAAAACACTCTTCAAATATTTCATGCGGGTTCTGTCATGTTACCTCTTCCATGTAGACTTGTTGCTGATCACTATCATAACATAAATTATTATTGGTTTGATGATTTCTTCATTGATCCTTAAACCCTACTATAACCTTAGCCAAAATCCATCAGAAATTCCAAACATGCCTCTCGGTAATCATCATGAGATGTGGTTTTGGTAAAATACTCCTTTCCATGATAAAAGCTTATGTTCCAAGCCGAAAATCACCAAACATTACCGATCATCTGATCCAACCAAAATATCTTTGTTTTGTTGGTTAAAGTCCTATTTCATAGTCTACAATTCTCTTCTGGTAAATCTTATCTTTTGGTAAACAAAATCTCTTAGATAACAAACCAAATCATCAAAAAACATTATTTGACACAAATTGCCACTATCTGGTTGCCATCAATGACAACACAAATAACTGATCATGTCATCTAAGCAAAAACTCAGTCCTCTGATTTCTACCAGTTCAGACATCATCCTTCACCTTCATCATTTGCATCATCTCAGTTGTATCAGTTATGCCAAATGCCAACAATCCCCCCTTTGGCATTGATGACAACACTAATCAATCAGATATATAATCAGAGTGACATCAATATTTGCCACTTGCTTTGCAATTTACCGATACTTCTTTTGTCTTCTCCCATATCTAACTATCTGATTTCTTTTTCTTCTCCTCATTTGACAACAATTCCAAAGGTATAAATGTGTTACTTGTCCACTGCTTCTTCCATCATCTCTTTTCAAAAAACTTTATTAGAATAATAAACCAGACTTGCTCCCGCTACGAAGTAGCCTACACCTTCATCAATCCTTAGTGAAAGATAAACTCAAAATCCATAGGATTGATGCCTTCTCTAGCATCTGGTTCTTCCAGTGTAGGGGTCTAACCCCTAGTTTACCTCTAAGAAACTCAAAGGTAGCCTTTAGTAAGGGTTAGTAAAGATATCAGCGAACTAATCTTTTCTCTTCACATATTTCATCTTTACCTATTTTTCTTGAACTCTTTTCGCTAGAAAATGATCTACTTCAATTCAATGTACTTGGTTCTAGCATGAAGTACAGGATTCTTAGAAATATTAATTTAACTTCTATTATCACAATAGATAGTCACTAGTTTAGACATATCTATCTTGAATCCTTCAAGCACATGTCTCATTTAAATGGCCTATCTGCAATTCACGGATGTAGCAACATATTCTGCTTCAGTTGTAGATTGAGAAACACATGTTTGTTTCTTGTTCATCCATGCCACTAATCTTCCACCAAGTAGAAAAGCTCCACCGGTTGTTCTTTTCCTATCATCCATGTTACCTCCCAATCAACATCAGTAAAGACATCCAAATCAAAATTTCCTTTGCAGGGATACCATAAACCATAGTCAACTATGCCTTTGAGATATCTGAAAATTCTTTTCACAACCACCATGTGACTTTCTTTAGGCTCCTTTTAAAATCTAGCAACTAATCCAACAACATGAGTAATTTTTGGCCTTCTATGAACAACATAGTGTATTTTTCCAATCATAGATCTATATTCCTTTTCACTAACATTAGGTGAATCATCTTCCTTTTACAACTTGTAGCCTATTACCATCAGTGTTCCTACTAGTTTCCAATCTTCCATGCCAAATGTCTTCAACACCTCTTTAATATACTTGCTTTGATAGATAAAAATACCACCATCCAGCTTCTAGACCTATAATCCAATAGAGAACTTTATTTCACCAATTAGAGACATCTCAAATTCATTTTTCATCTCATCAGAAAAACCCAAACACATATAATCATTACCACCAATTTTTTTGTCATCTACAAACACTTCAGATATCAACATTTTGTCTCCATCAGTTTTTAGATAAATATTATTGTCCTCATTGGTATGTTGGAATCCAATCTTGATCAAATGTCCATGTTATCTCTCATACCATGTGCTCGGTGCCTACTTTAGACTACACAAAGATTTATGCAATTTACATACCATGTCTTTATCATCAGTCAAGGAAAAATGATCCAGTTGTTCAATGTAAACTTCTTCTTTTAAAATCCCATTTAGAAAGACTGACTTGACATCCATTTGATAGAATTTGAAACCTTTATATGCTACAAATGGTAGTAACATTCTCACTCCTTAGAAACTGGCAACCGGTGCAAATGTTTCACCATAGTCTTCACCTTCTTTTTGTGCATATCCTCTGTAGACTAGTCTCGTCTTGTTTCTCACAACTTGTCCATCTTCATTTAACTTATTCCTGAAGACCCATTTAGTTTCAATCACTACCATTTCTTACTCGTTGAGCACCTAATTCTGCATGTCAATTCCCCATTGTTCTAAGCTTTCGGTTCAATGATCACAAGTTTCTCATCATTCTTCTCAAGTTCAAAATTGATTGTGCCTTTAGACTTACCGGATAGATCATCTACCTTCACATTAGCACTTTCAATAATTTTCTTAGTTCTCTTATTATAGCATTTATATGCCTTACTCTTAGTAGAGTACCCAATAAATATTCCTTCATCGGATTTAGCATCAAACTTTCTAGTGTAGTTATCTTTCTTAATAAAACACTGACTACCAAAATTTTTGAAATAACTTAGACAAGGTGTTTTACCATACCATAGCTCATAGGGTTTCTTGTTGTTTCCTTTCTTTACTAGTACACAATTTAAAGTGTATACAATTGTGGTGTTCTTGGAGTAGACATCTGTCGCTTTATACCCTATTCATCACAATAGTTGACAAATTCATCAGATGTGAATTCTCCTCCCCGGTCTGATCTTAAACACTTCAAATTTTTACCAGTTTTGTTCTCAACCAAAGATTTGAATATTTTAAATTTATTGAATTATTCTGATTTCTCCTTCAGAAATTCCACCCACATCATTTTAGAATAATCATCAATGAAAAGCATAAAATACCTATCTCCAAAATAACTCTTTGTTCTCATGGGGCCACAAAGATCAGTATGTACTAATTCCAAAACATTCTCAGATGAATAACTCTTGCACTTGAAAGAAATAGAGGTCTTCTTACCCATTTTACAGTCTTTGCATATTACATTGTCTGGTTTGTTAATTTTTGGCAATCCTCTTACAATACTTGACTTACTTATTTTAACCAAATTATCAAAATTGACATGACAACACCTTTTATGCCACAACCAATTGTCTTGAATTCTAGCAACCAGACAATTATTGATATTACTATTCAAATAAAATAAGTTACCTCTAGTTTGCTTCCCAGTAGCAATCAATTCACAATTTCCTCCAAGAATTCTGTAGATTCCATTTTTAAACTCAAGTAGATATCCTTTGTTATTGAGTTGACCAACACTTAATAGATTGTGCTTTAAACTATCAACCCAAAATACATCATCAACATTACTCTTCCCATTTAGTGAGATAGAACCTTTACCTTTCACCATGCAAGGAGAGTCATTCCCAAATCTAACAACACCTCCATCAAATTCATTAAGAGTTAGGAACTTACTCTTGTCTCTGGTCATGTGGCGTGAGAAGTCGTTGTCTATAATCCACTCATCATTGTTCTCTATATGAGATACTAGTTCCTTTTCATCAGACAGTTACTCCTTTACAACTACAAACACAATTTCTTTATTGTCCTCCTCATCTTTAGACTGCTCATCGGTCACACCTTCATCTATTGCAACATAAGAATGTTTCTTGCCCTTTCCTTTGAATCTTCTAAACTTTTCTTTCTTATCGTTGTTAAGACAATTAGCAACAATATGACCAATTTTACTACAAGAGAAACACTTCAAAGGTAGTTCTCCTTTATATTTACCAATGCCTCTTGGAAATCTTTTAGCTAGCAATGCTTCAAGTTCCATCACTTGATCTTCAGTGTCTTCACTCTCTTGGTTACTTCCATGCCTTACCCTGCACTCATGATTTTGACATATATCTTTTCCTTTTCTAGCAGATGAACCAGTAACAAAAGATTTAAAGGCAAACTCAAAAGATTTTGTCACACTATTGTCAAAACTAATTAACTCAAAAGTTGTAAGCTTACCAATCAATGAATCAACAATTACCTTATCCTTTGAAATAGATCTTAGTTCTTGGATAGTGGATACCCTTATAGCATATTGAGGTTGAAGAGTTCTAAGAATCTTATTCACTATTCCATCATCTTCTATTTTTTCACCAACACTTTTTATTCCACCAAC
Source organism: Cryptomeria japonica (assembly GCF_030272615.1). Classification (NCBI taxonomy): domain Eukaryota; kingdom Viridiplantae; phylum Streptophyta; class Pinopsida; order Cupressales; family Cupressaceae; genus Cryptomeria; species Cryptomeria japonica. The sequence goes on along the minus strand of NC_081415.1, from coordinate 226,498,675 downwards.
AAATTCTTTGATTCTTTGACCATACTGTGCTATGTTTTCTCCTTCTTGCATTCTCATGTCGTCAAACTTTCCTCTCAAGATTTCCTCTTTGGCTCTTTGTACATGCTCATCTCCTCCATAGATTGTCTCTCACTTTTCCCAAACCTCATGTGTTTTCTCCATTCCTTGAACATAAATATATTCAAAATTAGATAAGGTACTTATAATAACTTCTAGAACTTGCCTGTTCTCTTGCTGCTCTTTGAGTTCATCTAGTGTCAAGGGAGTGGTATTAGGAGCAACATATCTGTGTCCCACATGTTTCCAATATTTTCTACCAAGACCTTTAATGTAGATCTTCCTCTTGTCCCTCTAGATCTTGTAGTTGTCCTTGTTGAACTTAGGGCCCTCTTTCTTATCATCTTGACTTAATCAGAATCTTTTCCTCAAGCGGTTGGGCTTTCTTCACATAGAGGACCAAAGATCTGATACCAATTATTAATCTTATGAGGATCTACTTAATACTGAGAGTGGGGGGGGGCGGTGAATCAATATTAACAAAAAATTGCAACTTCAAAACAAAATACCATTTACAACAGATGTGAAAATCATTTAACACATGAAACAATTCTTTTAGCAAATCTCATAAATTTGTAACTCACTTTTGCAATCTTATCAATCAGAATATTTACCAACTTAATATCTGATCAACACTTACATATATCAACTTATTATTAGATCAGAATGCTTCACCTATCAACTCATTAACATTACTAGTAACCACTTTCACATCTCTAATAAACAACAGTAAACTTATCATAACCGGTAATCATAAATAATGCATGAAATAAGATAAGAACATCACATGAAACATTCCACACATGAACACCAAAATTTTTGATGTGGAAACCCAAAAGGGAAAAACCACGATGGGAGTTGGTACCCACAATAATTTGTACTCTTTTGAAGTATGCCTTGTTAGGAGCTTACAATATGCCCTGTTAGGAGCAGACCCTGTTAGGAGTCACTCGGTTAAAGGATTTGCTTAGTATTCTGGTTAAGAGCTTGATGACTTGTTAGGATCAACCTCGTGAGAGGATTTACCACTTTGTTTTAGAGCTGCCTGTTAGGAGACTTAAATGAATCAGGCCTGTTAGGACCTACTGTAACTGTTAGGGAACAATAGTAAGAAAATGATATGTGACTTAACAATTTTCTGCTTCATTGATCAGATCCAGTTATACACAACACTCTGCAACTCTCAGGCAGATTTCTCACTTCACTTGGATGACTCAATACATTCTCTAAGACCACTAACACATTGAATATCAATTGTGTCAACATAAATAGCTATCTCAACTAGGTCGGCCACTAAACCCTAAATTACATCATGAATTACAACATAGATCATAAAAGATCAATATACAGATTATTGCAACAAATTTTAATGCAATATGAAATGTTGGCAGACCGTAACTCACCACAGAAATCAGATCTGTATCATAGCGCATTCCACTAAGCACTTTGCACATTCCCAAGAAATTCCTCCACAAATCACTCCAAAACACTCTTCAAATCTTTCACACGCATTGTGTCGTGTTACCTCTTCAGAAATTCAAAACATGCCTTCTGATAATCATCACAAGTTGTGGTTCCAGTAAAATACTACTTTCCATGATAAAAGCTTATGTTCCAAACCGCAAATCACCAAACATTACCGATCATTTGATCCAACCCAAATATCTATGTTTTGTCATTTAAAGACTTATTTCATAGTCTCCAGTTCTTTGTCGGTAAACCCTATCTTCTGGTAAATAAAATCTCTTAGATAACAAACCAAATCATTAAAAAAAATTATTTGACACAAATTGTGACTGATTGGTTGCCATCAATGACAACACAAATAACTGATCATGTCATCTAAGCAGAAAATCAGTCATCTGACTTCTACCGGTTCAAACATCATCCTTCACCTTCATCTGCATCATCTCAGTAGTATCAGTTATGCCAAATGCCAACACTAGTTGAGGAAAAGCATATCTTGAGATAATTATGTGGCACAGTAGGATATGGCTTGAGATATACTTCCGGGGTAGTTATGAAGTTACAAGGCTATTCTGATTTTGATTGAGCTAGGAGTTTAACTAACAGGACAAGAACCTCTAGGTGTTGCTTTAGCTTGGGGCCTACCATGATTTCTTGGTGTATTAGAAATAAGTCTTGAGTGGCCCTAAGTACTACAGAAGCATAATATATTGCAACATGTGTAGCAACTCGAGAAGAAACACATGGCTTTGGAAGCTCCTTGAAGCTTTATTTGGATAATCATTGGAGCCTACTACTATTCATTGTGACAATCAAAGTTGTGTGAAGCTATTTGTCAATCCAGTGTTTCAAGATATAAAAAAGCATGTTGAGATCAAAAAACATTACATTAGAGACATGGAACTGAGGAAAGTTATTCAGTTGAGATATATTTGCATTCATGACCAAACATTTGACATTCTCACCAAGCCTCTCTCCAAAGTAAAGTTTTTGTTTTCCGATACATGGCTCATCATTAATGATTTGTGTTATTTGATGAATACTAAGAGGGGGGGGTGAATTAGTATGCCAAAAATTACTGCACTAAAACACTTACACAGTCTAAAGATAAACCGATAAAGTAGTCTGACAGTCAAACCGGTTACCACACATGCAAACTAAAATGAAAATAAAGCATTCACCCACAAAAGAAATACAACCATAACATAAGATATTTGACATGGAAACCCAACTAAGAAAAACCACGGTGAGATGGAACTAGTCACTATTTACAGAATAGAAACCAAACCAGTTAAAGCTAGACCGGTTAAGGTCTTACAATGTTCTTCACTAGAACAGATCCTGTTAGGAATCTCAATCTCTGTTAGGAGATAAGTCCGATTAAAGACTACCTTGTTAGAGGATTTTTGATTCACATGTGTGAACCACCTTGTTAGAGGATTTTACAAAGGCTTTGAGGCCTACCTAGTTAAGGGCTACAGACTTGTCAAAGATGTGAGTAATCAACAAGTGTTTGATCTATCTAATAGCACAACCTGCTTGGTTAGATCCAGTATTGCTCGCGGCTAATGTATTCCAGCATTACTTCAGTCTTCTCTTTCTCTCTCTCATAGTTACAACTTGATCTTCTTAGATAAGATCGTTCTCACAACAACTCAACTTCCACCTCAAACCCTAGCTCAACATTAACCCTTTCAGCAACAACTTAAAACCCTAGACATGATGTCCCTTTTAAAGGAATCTGATTTCATGTCAGTCCAATAGGATTACATTACAATTTCCTAGGTTCAATGAATCTAGACATACTCAGTAACACGACACAAGAATCACCATCAATGTGTCGACACCATCAAACAATTGGTGGATTGGTAACTCATCACAAGATGCCGGTTGATAACTCATCACAGAGTATTACCAGTTCCTACAAAATACCAGTTGCCGGTTTGTCAAAAATGAAGACTGGTAAGAATGTGTTGTGCCGCTTTGCTCCCTCATATTGCTTGGGATCTATGAACTGCTTGGGGTCGACATGCTGCTTCAGACCGGGAAACACATTCTGCAAAATCACTAGTCTAGAGACTAGTATACAACATACCAGTTGCAACAAATACCGGTTGAGCACAAGCTCATACATATAAAGGGGATCTCAATACAAGTGTGTGTCCATCAATGTCAATCACAACATAAACATCAAAAATGCCAACAATCTCCCCCTTTGGCATTGATGGCAACACTTAGGAAAATAAAATTTTGACATCTAAGTGTTTTACAACAAAAAATTTGCCATTAACAAAATTGCCCCCCATAAGCATATACACTATCCCTTAATCAACACAATGTATAGCAATTTTGCATATAGAGAATAATCATTAGAGCATCTAACATATATCATAGCATATATCAAAATTTCAAAACAGATACGTCTCCCCCTGATATACTTCTCCCCCATATGATAGAAGATCAAAATTTTAAAACCAAAAACCATAAACCAGATATACTTCTCCCCCTTTGCCAACAATGACAAAGTACCATTGAAAAACCCTGTTTCCATATATATAAAAGAGTTTATGACAATAATGAATAATACTTGTCAAAAACCACTTTATAGTCCTGCAAAAATTGTTTCATGGATAGGGACTAGGACTCAAGTAGGGAGGTTGCCACTTCCTTCTCTGTCTGCATCTGGGATACCTGTTCCTCCATAGCATCTATTGTGCTCAGTTCCTGTGTGACTGTCAAGGCATCCAGGTTCAGATAACACTTCTAAAGAATTTGCAGTCATGGAAGTAATACCAGTTGAAGCTCCTGCAAATCCCTAGACCGTGTACTAATCTCTTGCTCCATCTTGGCTGACTGGACCTGGAACCGGTGAACGGTTTGCCCATATGCTGCAAAGGAATCATAAGGAGTCTTGAATGTGCCCAAGTAGGACTCTAAGTCTGTTTGAAGCTATTTCTTCTTGGCTAGCACATCATCACAGAATAGATGAGGTTGACAGATTTTGTTGATGTCCTTTTGATCCTTTAGCAATTCAGTCCTAAGCTCATTTAACTTCTTCACTAGAGCAACATTAAGAGTCTTTTGGTGCTCTTTCTTTACATTGGCCTCTGCTGCTTCTTCTAGACTCTGCATCTGATCATCCACTATAGTACACAGAAGTTTGAGTTGTGCTAGTGATGATTCAGTGTCAGGAAGATTAGTACTGGGGATTAAACCGGTAAGCATGTCTACAACCGCCTGAATAATATCTTGTTTTCTTTTCCTGTGAATGCCTCGAAGGCACTCTTGGGCAACCTTGATGCTTTGCATAAGCTCAGACTCACTTGCAGATTCGAGATCAATGGGGCTCGAGATATCAGCCGGTTTGGCTTGGTTACCGGTTACCTTAGGAGTTTCCATCTGTGTGGTCTTCATTGCTTCAATTGTCTTGTCTGCTTCTTCCTTCTTTTTCTTCTCCTTCTCTTCCTTCTCTTTCTCTTCTCTCTTTTTCTTCTCTTCCTCTTCCATCTTCTTCTTGTCTTCTTCTTCTTTCTGCTTCTGCTCTGCTTCTACCTTCTTCTTTTTTTCTTCCTCTTCCTTCTTCATCTTCTCTTCTGCTTCCTTCTTCTTCTTCTCTTCCACTTCCTTCTTCTTCTTCTCTTCCTCTTCCTTCTTCTTCTGTTCTTCCTCTTCCTTCTTCTTCTTCTCTTCCACTTCCTTCTTCTTCTTCTCTTCCTCTTCCTTCTTTTTCTTTTCCTCTTCTTCCTTCTTTCTCTTTTCTTCCTTATCCTGTTCTTCTTTCTTTTTCCTATCATCTTCTTGCTTCTTCTTTTCTTCATCTTTCCGTTTCTCCTCTTCCTCTCTTCTCTTCTCTTCCTCTTTCTTCTATTTCTCATCTTCATCCATCTTCCTTTTCTCTTCCTCTTCCTTCTGAAGACTTTTGCGGGTGTTACCTTCAGTTTCTTCTTTGTTGGTGACTGCTTGGTCACTCTTGGAGTTGCAGTGGTAGCCGGTGCCGATGCTGTTGACACTGCCTTAGCTTTCTTAGCTGCTGGTTCTTTTCCTTTCTTTACTGATGGTTCTTCAACTGGTGCAATCCTCTCCAAGTAGGTTCCGGTCCTCTTAGCCTTTGGATCAAGAGGTGAGGCAATAAGGGTTGAAGCATACCCTTCCAACATGTCAAACATGACTTCATAGCCCATAGGCTCCACTTCCTCCATTCTAGGCTCAACAGCCTCCATTAGACATTTGTCCACCTGAATAGTGAAACAAATGTCATCTTTGTATTTCTTCACTATGTCACCTGAGATTCTTACCTTCTAGACTCATCTTTCTTCTAAACTCATCAAAGTATTTGTTCACTACCTTAGGGTAGCCAGTTCCAATGGCTTGCATGCTTTCCTTTATCTTCTTGGTTACCAGTTGGTCAAGTGACCATTGGACATCTCCTACACCCGGAAAGTAGCCTTGGAAATAAAAGAACAACCCTACCAATAGTTGTCCTGCTTGATTGCCTTAAGATTTAGTAGGAGTTGCCTCTGCATGTTGGTGCATAAGTCAAAAGATGCATCCTCTTTTATCATTTGGTAAGCGACATTTACCACTACAGTAGATACAAAATTAATCCTGCTGGCTGAGAATGTTCTGTATCCAATCACCATGCATGCATATTTCACCAGATCATCCTTGATAGGATTGACTGTCATGCCCCATGAATCACTTGTTGAACTGCTGAGCTTGGTCATTTCTATTTTGCTCACTTTTCTCAGGGCTGGCACTTCCCCTATGTTGTAGAAACCAGTGACTGCATGAATTGCTTGAGGTGTGATATCATGCATCCTCTCCAGGTACATCTTGTCACCATGGACTTTGCTCAAGATGATGGTGATGTGATCCTCTGTGAAGTCTTCTAGGAAATATACTACGTTGTGAAATTTCTTCTTCTCTATGACACTAAATTCTGGTTTGATCCTTTTGTCCTTTTCGCAAAATAGACCTAACTGAGTATGAATAGCTAAAAACCCTAGGTCTTCTATTTTGCAATTAATATAATCAGAAATTCCTTCTTCAACTATGACTCTAGCTGGAACTTGTGATAAAGCATTATACTTGGACTTCCTCTAAATGAAACTTTCTGACTCAATGGATGTACTTGAACTGGTATGAGATGCGAAAGCCATTGAAGAATATTTCAAGAACATGAAAAATACCTTTCAAACGCGAATTTAGGGGCTTCCTAATTTTGCTTCACTTCACTCTCCGTCGGATGCCAAATCACCGCTTTGTGTTCTCCACTACCACTTGCAAACTAGATTTGAATCTCTTTCAAGGTTATCCAATTTCTTGAAATCTAAGCTCAAATTGGCTTTTCTTCGCTCAAAAATAGATAGTGAGAAATGATTTGAAAAATGCATTTATACATGTCTCTCACCTATCGTCATTAATGCTCCTCTATTAGGGCGTAAACCCTAATTTACCTTTTTACCATTTTTGGCCTTCTGCCAAGCAATAGGTATCGCATACCATTTAAGGACTTTTACCGATGTCAACTGGGGGTTTGAAAGCATTTTGCTGTTTGCTCCCCCTAAGCCTTTGAGGCTTAGTTTGTTGGTTCCGATATTTCCACACTAGGTGCAGAAACCAGTTCCTCTTCCAACAATATTGGTTTCTTCTTCCATATTTTCTTCATGTCTCCTTGAACTTTTTCAACATCTATTTCTCCTTCTTGAGTGACCAGTATATCATCAAATATACTTTTTTTGCTTTTGCAGAATCTTGTAATGTGACCCAGTTTGTTGTAGTGATAGCAAACAAGTCCAGGTGCTCTCCAAGGTCCATTGTACATGTTTCCATTCTTCCTTCTGCATGTTGTAGCAGTGTAACCATGACCATGATAGATCATACAACTTTCTCTCCATTTGGTTGCCGCTTGATGGCCACTGCTTCTTGACTGATGATTGAAGACATTAAACCGGTTGTGGTTCTGGTTCATAAAAGGTTCAGGACCAGTTCCTTGGGTCCTCTGAGGATATCTTCCAGTGTTATCCATTATAGACTTGCATTCAAATACTCTATGCCCAAACTTGTTGCATGCATAACAATGACCATTGAACTTGTTGGATTTGGGTACATTATTGATAAAATAAGGAAAATTATTGTAGGCTTTTCTCCTACATACATTGGTAGTGTGTCCTTCTTTAAGACAGTTAAAGCAAACAAGTTTGAATCTTTGCTTACCTTTTCCTTTGAGTGCTGGTTGCTTCTTTGATGATTCAACATTTGTTTCTGAGGATTCTCCTTCCTCAAGTCCAGAAAAACCAAGACCATTGGTATTCTTTGCTGGTCTAGATGACTCAAGCTTTTGCTCTAGCTTGACAGTACTTTTGCCAAACTTAGCAATTATTTCCTTTGACTCAAAGAATGCTTTGGAAATAGCAGTGTTTTTCTCCATTAGACTTGCATTTTTAGAGATGGCAATGTTCAGTTCTCCTTACATGTCTTCTTTTTCCATTCTGCTCTCATGAAGGCAAGCAGTCAATGCACTAATCTCATGTTTCAACTTGGAGATTTCATGATCTCTATCCTTTACCAGATCTTCATCTTTTCTCTGGTTCTCAAGCTCTTGACTAAACTGAATAGTTAGTCCTTCCAACTCCTTTCTCAGATTGGAGTTTGAATCATTCAGCTTATTCAATTCAGCAATCATGGCTTCCATGTTAGCTTCATCTTTAGAACTACTTTCAAATAGTTCCATTAGCCTCTATGCATGTTCTCTCCTTTTTGCTTGAGATGCCTTGTATTTGACCATAAGATCATCATAGGCTTGCTCAGACTTAGTGAGCCATTGAGTAAGTTCCCTCAAGGTGTATTCCCCCATATCTCTTTCCAAGTGGTTAAACTTATAGAAAGGTAGGCTTTGATACCAATTGATGAATACTAAGAGGGGAGGGTGAATTAGTATGCCAAAAATTACTGCACTAAAACACTTACACAGTCTAAAGATAAATCAGTAAAGTAGTCTGATAGTCAAATTGGTTACCACACATGCAAAGCAAAATGCAATTAAAGCATTCACCCACAAAAGCAATACAACCATAACACAAGATATTTGACGTGGAAACCCAACTAGGAAAAACCATGGTGAGATGGAGCTCACAAGTCACTATCTGCAGAATAGAAACTAGACCGGTTAAGGTCTTACAATGTTCTTCACCAAAATAGATCCTATTAGGAATCTCAATCTTTGTTAGGAGATAAGTTCCATTAAAGACTACCTTGTTAGAGGATTTTACAAAGGCTTTGAGGCCTAACCGGTTAAGGGCTATAGACTTGTCAAAGATGTGAGTAATCAACAAGTGTTTGATCTATCTAATAGCACAAATTGCTTGGTTAGATCTAGTATTGCTCACAGCTAATGCATTCCAGCATTACTTTAGTCTTCTCTCTCTCTCTCTCACAGTTACAACTTGATCTTCTCAGATAAGATCATTCTCACAACAACTCAACTTCCACCTCAAACCCTAACTCAACATTAACCCTTTCAGCAACAACTTAAAACCCTAGACATGATGTCCTTTTTAAAGGAATCTGATTTCATGTCAGTCCAATAGGATTACATTACAATTTCCTAGGTTCAATGAATCTAGACATACTCAGTAACATGACACAAGAATCACCGTCAATGTGTCAGCACCGTCAAACAATTGGTGGATTGGTAACTCATCACAAAATGCCAGTTGATAACTCATCATAGAGTATTACCGGTTCCTACAAAATACCGGTTGCCAGTTTGTCAAAAATGAAGACTGGTAAGAATGTGTTGTGCCGCTTTTCTCCCTCGTACTACTTGGGGTCTACGAACCGCTTGGGGTCAACATGCTGCTTCAAACTGGGAAACACATTCTACAAAATCACTAGTCTAGAGACTAGTATACAACATACCGGTTGCAACAAATACCGGTTGAGCACAAGCTCATACATATAAAGGGGATCTCAATACAAGTGTGTGTCCATCAATGACAATCACAACATAAACATAAAAAATGCCAAAATTATTTACTATGATGCATTTTTTATTTGAGATGAAGAAATTTAAGGTGAAAGCCCTTGTCCATCTCTGAGACAAAGATGTGTTTCTTTCCACCCTTTGGGAGTAGCCATTGTGGATGTCATGTTGAGAGACTCCATGACAATATCACGTTGGGAGAATCTGTGATGAACTCTTTGAGCTTGTTCTTTTTCCACTCATTGGGGTAGTATGGTTGACATCATGTTGAGTGACTCCATGATGACATCATGTTGAGTGACTTCGTGATGGGCACTTGTGTGAATTTTTCTTTCCATACATGGGTTTAGCCATGACGGACATCTTGTTGAGTGACTCTATGATAAGCTATTTTCACAAATGGGTGTGGCCATTGTGGGTGTCATGTTGAGAGACTCCATGACATTGGATATATAGAATCACTCCTCCCTAGCTGATGATATAGATTCAGGCATCATCCTTAATTAATGAATATTAAATTTATATGAATCAATGATGTGCTAAGTAGCTAGTATTCTATTAATTTTTTTAATTTAAATATTATTAAATAAATAATAGTTAATAATTATTGAATTTAATTGATTAACTCCAACAACTGTTGCACTGGGTATGGACTCCTTCGGGTAGACACGACCCAGGGAGAATAACGTGAGTGATAAAATAAGTCACATCTCTTCTAAAGAGACATGATCATCAACTGATCACCTGTAACACATATATCTAGTGTTGGGTCTTCTCATAGGAGGTGATACGAAGAAAAGGTGAAGTACCTTAGGGAAAACCAATACGCTGGAATTAATACAACAAGAAGTCCATGATTCTAGATAAAATCCAATGGTGAATTGATACTTAGTAAGGGACATCAAAAGTGCATACTATCATAAGGAGATCGATATTGAGCAGTAGATCGACATCACTTTATAAGGTAGATTGTGATTAAGGGAATACATCATTCATTATTTCTGTATTTTTTCTTAACTGAATTCTGATCATAAAAACAACACCATGCCCTTAGTTATGTAGGTTGCTTATTTTTTGTTGGTAAGACAATTTTATTCTTGTACAACCACATGTGGATATGTAGAAGGTTGCATTCATTTTGTTCATACCCTAAGTGTAAGCTGATGTAGACAAGGGGAGAAATTTTGTAGAGATAGATAAGTGTTGTAGGTTGAGGTTGTATAGTAATGAGGAGATTCCCTTTGTCTTTTATTTCAAAGGGAGAGAGATATGCTAATGCTTTGGAGATTGCACAAGTGTTGCCATCAATGAAAAGGGGGAAGATTGGTGTCAACAAAGGTCTTGAAGTATTTGACCGATTATTTTGTAGCAAAATTTTGCTTACATAATTACATTGATGCATGAATATTATTGGGGGCGAATGCAAATGATACATCTTGTTAACTCATGTCTATTTTGGAGCCTTGAAGAAGTTTTCAAGTATCCACAACTGAGTCTAGCTAAGTTTGACTATTTTGGTGAATAGTCTCCCAGACAAAGTTTACTATTGCGGTTAGCATTGTCTAGCACTGATTTATATTTTCTTGTGGTTGTAATATTGGTAGATTCAAATTCATGTTACATCCAAGGTTTCATGTTCTCATTCGATTTGCAGTTTATTTGGTATTGGCCAAAGTGTTGATTGTGCAGTAATAGTGTACTTGATTGCAAGAATTTTTTGCATTCTTTTGGATTCTGATGTTTTTAGCATTTTAGTTCTCTTATATAGTTTTTTTAGTGTTAGGAGATGCTATTTTTTCTATCTGTAGGTGTTGTGGAGGTCCACATCATGTTTTGAGCATTTTTTGTTGGGTTGCTTTAACAATTCTATCTTTTGGAGCTAACTTGAGTATTTCTTGTCTATGTGGCAGCATGCTGAGTTGAAGGAAAAGATTTGGGATTAATAGTATGGTGTGTTGCTTCACATGTCTTGTTTTACTTCCACATTACTTTACAAAATGCATTTGGGGTTGACTATTTATGCTACATGTTAAATCTAATTAGGTCAACCTAATTGCTACATCTTTTTGAGCAAATGATACTTCAAGAATGAGATACTTTGGAGGATTGTATGAGTTGAATGAGAAGAATGATATGTTGTTTCAATTAAGTGTGAAGGTGAATAATTGTGGATGAGCAATAATGTAGTCAATCTTAGATGTTTAGAACAATGAATTGTAATCAACATTTCAAAGAATGTGTTTCTCTTTACCTCAACAATAATTATTCTTTGTAATCACACATTTGTATAATTTCCTAAAGAAGTGATCTTCAATGTTCCCCAAATCCATTGTATCTTGCCCTAAGGTTGTGTGCCTTAGCTGGCAAGTTGAAATCAAGAGTAGTGAGCTTCCTTGGCATAGAGCCTAAAACCTTGTAATTAGTTGTGATATAATGAGATAGTTCTCACTGTGGTTTTTCCAACATTGGGTTTTCCACATAAAATATTGGTGTCCTTGTGTGATTGATCTTTTATTTTCATTTGTTTACTTCCACACATGTGATAATTAGAATGAATGATAAAATAATGGTTAAGTTTTAATATTCTATGATTCACTCCCCCTCTCAAAATCTAGAAGTGTTCAACACTTTTTTCTTTTATTGATGAAGTTAAGCTCTAGTAACTTGAAAAAATGGAATACAAAACTTGTGTTTCTCTACTATTTGCTTGGATTGAGGTCCTTTTTGTAATATAGACTCTTTTTAAATTTTTCTTTGAATTTTTCTACATAACACCTGAAGGGTTGAATCAATAGAAATAGATCTCATGTTATAGAGTTTTTAAGGTTCAATTCCATAATATTATTGTCTCCCAATACATTTGTTTCTCTAGATGTCAAAAGTTACCAAAATTTCTTTACACTTGTGACATCGTAACTAGGTAAATATTTTTAATGGTTGTAGATACAAAGCATTGTCAATATGTAAAAAAATATTTTTTTTGTTTAATATATAGTGTATTTTAAGCTCTAACATCCACTTTGAAAGTTTCTCACATCATGTTTGGTGGTAGTCGACTCTTGCAAAATCAAGGATTGGAGATCTACTTTGGGATCTTTCTCTAGAAGTTGAATGAGTGTAACTTGAGAATGTTTCTAGCCCCATAATGTTTTTTGCAAAGAGGAAGAAATTGCATCATCTAATGTGGTATTGCTAGACCGACCATTACCATATGTAACCATAACCATTTTTGCACTATCACCCTCTTAGTTGAGCCATTGAACATATTCCTTAATTTTATTTTTTGTTCCAACTAATAGCTAAAGAAACATTGAAACATCTCAATATGTCAATGTGGCAGCTATAATGATCAATAACATAGTATCCCATCAATAACTAGGAAGTGATGTTTTACCAACATCATTCTTTATGGTAGGAATAAGGAGAGGAGGATTGACTATGCTTTGCATACCTTTCAAAGTAGAGGTACTTATTTGTAAATGAAGCATCTTGCACATGTAATCCATATCTCTATGAAGTCGTTGATTCTATAATATATCCCTTTAAGCTTTCAACATCTTTTAATTATCCAATAAAATGGAAATAAATTGCAATTTAGTGCAAAGGAACATTGATGACCAAAAAAAGGATAAACATAATGCCTTCCTACAAAAAATGTAACACTAAATTTATTGATTTCTTTAAAAACTAATCTTCACATTAGAAAACCAATAGATAACTGTAAATATACATTAATACTTAATAATAAATTATTCAAAGGTAAAGTCCTTATGTACCTTTTATATCCTTTTCTCTTCTTCTCAAAACAACATGAGATGTCTCATGTCACTATTAATTATTTAGATTCATTCAATTTAGCATGCAACTCCTTTTGTAAACTAGGAAACTCTTGAAGTTGGAGGATTATTTCTAACAAATTAGTATAGACTTAAAAATTATTAAACTCTCGTTGTTGTTTTCAATGGTGTCTATAACTTTTGAATACATGCCCACCACTAAGAAACCCACTACATCCTAGTGGATATTTTGGATAGTATTCAACACTTCTATGCATATTTTAGGTATTTTTAAGGCATTATTTTATTTGTACAATAATAAA
>NC_081415.1:223336547-223372068 GCF_030272615.1 Cryptomeria japonica | reverse complement strand
GGTCATATGGTGGGCTAATAAAATGATATATTATTTAAAGTTATGAATAGAACATCAATAGTTTAGTTTGATATAGCTAAGTTAGACCATTGTCAGCATAAGAGAGACTCCAAGCGAACAAACAATGAGGCTTCACTAAAAAGCAAGTGTAAGAGCTTGACCTAACCCTAAGAGTGTTGCCTTTCTAAAACATATGATGCTATTAAATTTGTAAGGTTATAGGACTGATCTTGATTGTGACTATAGGAATTACACACTTGATTTCTTTCATGGGTATGTACCTTTCCAAGCCTTTTGACAAGTGATGATCATCATATACTACCACTGCCATGCTTACAACAAACTTTAATTTCTTTAGGTGACAGGCATTTGTGTAATAATATGGGAACTCTCGCATACCCACCGCTATCATTCTAGAGTACATCATCTATGTTACTCTCCCTCTTTCTCTTCCTACTGGTTATTTCCTTCTGAAAAACATATTGCAGGTACTCTAACTCGTCATTTTTCTTTGTTGACACTATTTTTCCACACCTACTCACTCATTAAAAACACATTTAAGAAGAATATTGCTGCAGGTTTCCTTGTTTGTCGCGGTAATGCACCCGAGGTTCAATTTCAGACCCTATTCCTCCTATTCAATATACACACACAAATCCATCAGTCAATTTTCTTAGGACAACATACATGATAAAAATCAAAGAGGAAGTTGTAGACAAGAAATAAATTCACTTACTTCTATAGAAGTGCAGACACAATTGCAGTGGGGTATGGAGGGAGGGAGGGAGAGAAGAAGAGAGAGAGGGATGGGGTATGGAGGAAGGGAGAAGGGGGAGAGAGGGAGAGAGAGAGAGGGATGGTGTATGGAGGAAGGGAGAAGGGGAGAGAGAGAGAGAGAGAGAGAGCGCCTTGTATGCACTTGAGAGGGGGGAGACAATACACTTATATGTGTATATATATACTTAATATATTATATATATATATACATACATATATATTATATATTATATGTATATACACATTATATATATAATATCATATTATACACACACCCAAAATTTAAACAAACTTAGCGCGTACATACTATTTATAATAAATATAGCGCATACGCATTGTTTATAGTAAAAATAGAATGTACGCGCTTCTTACACCATAAGTACCCCATATGCACTTTTTATAACATAAGTACCCCATACGAGCTTTTGACTATTTAGGCTTGGAAATAGGCCTGGATGACAAAGATGCAGTTTGGAAGTTTGATTTCTCTCCATTTCTCTCATTTTAGGCATGTTTTATTTTATCAACTTGGTTTATCAACTTTGTCATCATCAAGTTTACACTTCATCAAGTGGATATTTCTAAAATTACCACCATATTTTAACCCATCTTCTGAGCTTTCTAACCATATAATTTTTAAAAAAATTTGAACAACAATAACATATTAATATTGAATTTCTTTTATCAGTGTCTCCATAGTTCTCACAGACATAGGTGCACCATTTTTTTAATAACTTTTGAAATATTTATCCAAATTTTAAAAACTTAATATATTATTGTAGTGCACTTGATTCTTTACAATTTTAACTTTTTTTTTGTATTTGGTTAAGTGCACAAAGATGGTGGTCAAAAAGGGGGGTATAAGTGGACACTTTTGTTTTGAAATCAGGTGAACCTGAACTTGGAGGCAAAATTTGAAAGTCATCCACTCAAGATATGAAGATAATCAAAGAACAAATATTGCAGTACTCTGAATCTAGTTTCCAAACTACTAAACTTTTTCAAAATTGGATAAGATTAAGGGGGTCAAATCCTTTGCGCACAAAAAACTGACCCTGATTTTTTCTGAAAAACATAACATAGTGTCTGACGTGTGCATCACAAAAGTCATAGTTAGATTTAGTATTTTGACAAATCCTTTGGCAAAAAGATAGTTAAGAGTGAGCACTAGAAGATGTGTATTTTTTTGTAATTTTTTGTTGAGTATTTGTTTTAATGATTTTTCCAATCGAGCACATCCTGAAAATTAGGTACTTGTTCATAGCGCGAAGCATAACTTGCACAAAACTTGAAAATACAATTTTTTAAAAAAATTATAAAGAATCAAGTGCACTACAATAATGTATAAATTTTTTTAAATTTGGATAAGTATATCAAAAGTTATTCAAAAATTGGTGCACCTTTGTCTGTGAGAACTATGGAGACACTGGTAAAAGAAATTCAATAATAATATGTTATTGTTGTTCAAATTGAAAATAAATTATATGGTTAGAAAGCTCAGCAGATGGGTGAAAATATGGTGGAAATTCTAGAAATATCCACTTGATGAAGTGTAAACCTGATGATGACAAAGTCGGTAAACCAAGTTGATAAAATAAAACACGTCAAAAATGAGAGAAATGGAGAAAAATAAAAATTCCAAACCATAGCTTTGTCATCCAGGCCTAAACAATCAAAAGCGCATATGGGGTACTTATGGTGTAAGCAGCACGTACGCGCTATTGTATAATATGATATTCTATATATAATATGTGTATATACATATAATATATGTAATATATAATATGTGTGTATACATATAATATGTGTATAATATGATATTGCATATATAATATATATAATATGTGTATGTACATATAATATATAATATATGTATATATATATAATATATTAAACATATATATACACATGTAAGTGTATTGTCTCCCCCTCTCAAATGCATACAAGGTCTCTCTCTCTCTCTCTATACACCATCCCTCTCTCTCTCCCTCACTCTCTCCCCTTCTCCCTTCCTCCATACCCCATCCCTCTTTCTCTTCTTCTCTCCCTCCCTCCCTCCATACCCCACTGTAATTGTGTCTGCACTTCTATAGAAGTAAGTGAATTTATTTCTTGTCCGCAACTTCCTCTTTGATTTTTATCATGTATGCTCTCCTAAGAAAATTGACTGATGGATTTGTGTGTGTATATTGAATAGGAGGAATAGGGTTTGAAATTGAACCACGGGTGTATTACCATGACAAACAAGGAAACCTATAGCAATATTCTTCTCGAATGTGTTTTTAATGAGCAGAGCAATTATAGAAAACAATGTCAAAAAAGAAACATGACGAGTCATAGTACCTGCAATATGTTTTTTAGAAGGAAACACCAGGTAGGAAGAGAAAGAGGGAGAGTAACACAGATGATATCCTATAGAATGATAGTGGTAGGTATGTGAGATTTTCCATGTTGTTACACAATGCCTGTCACCTAAAGAAATTAAAGTTTGTTGTATGCATGGCAGTGGTAGTAAATGATGATCATCACTTGTCAAACATATTGGAACGATACATAGCCATGAAAGAAATCAAGTATGTAATTCCTATAGTCACAATCGAGATCAGTCTTATAACCTTGCAAATTTAATAGCATCATATATTTTAGAACTTAGGCAGTACTCTTAGGGTTAGGTCAAGCTATTACACTTGCTTTTTAGCGAAGCCTCATTGTTTGTTTGCTTGGAGTCTCGTTGTATGATGTTCTATTCATAACTTTAAATTTAATATATCATTTTATTAGCCCACCATATGACCCCTTAGGTGTCATTAGAGGTCGTATTGTTTCCTAAGAGGTCATATGGTGTCTTGTGACCCCTTAAGACCCCTCGGGATACCAATGACCCATAACAACACCATATGGTGTTCTAAAGGGTCCTATGGTGTTCTATGACCCCATAGAACACCATTTGGTGTCATTATAGGTCCTTTGGTGTTCCATGACCCCTTAGGACAACATTTTGTGTCGTTATAGGTCCTATGGTGTGCTAAGGGATAATATAGTGTCATATGACCCCTTAGGACACTCTATGACCTCTTAGATGTTGTTAGGGGTCATATTGTGTTCTAAAGGTCATATGGGGTCCTAGATTCGACATCTCTTCCTCTCCCTCCCTCCTCTCTCTCTCTCTCTCTCTCTCTCTCTCTCTCTCTCTCTCTCTTCATCCATACCCCATCCCTCTCTCTCTCGCTCTCTCCCCTTCTCCCTTCATCCATACCCCATCCCTCTTTCTCTTCTTTTCTCCCTCCCTCTTTCTCTTCTTTTGTAATTCCTATAGTCACAATAGAGATTAGTCATATGGTGTCCTATGTCCTTTCTCTCTCCCTCTTCCTCCTTCCCTCCCCCCTCCTCTCTCCCTCTCTCCTTCCCTCTACCTTCCCTCCCCCCTCTCTCTCTCTCCCTCTCTCTCCCTCTCTCTCCTTCCCTCTCTCTCTCCCTCTCCCTCCCTCTCCCTCTCCCTCCCCCCTCTCTCTCTCCCTCTCCCCTCTCCTCTCCCTCCCTCCCCCTACTCTCTCTCTCCCTTCCTCCATACCCCTTCTTCTCTCCCAACCTTCCCCCTCTTCTCTCCCTCTCTCCCTCCCTCCTTCCCTTTTGCCCCCCTCCTCTCTCCCTCCCCCTACTCTCCCCCCATCTCTCTCTCTCTCTCTCTCTCTCTCTCTCTCTCTCTCTCTCTCCCTCTTTCTCTTCTTTTGTAATTCCTATAGTCACAATCGAGATCAGTCATATGGTGTCCTGTGTCCTTTCTCTCTCCCTCTCCCTCCTTCCCTTTCCCATCTTCTCTCCCTCTCTCCCTCTCTCCCTCCCTCTCCCTCTCTCCCTCCCTCTACCTTCCCTACCCCCTCTCTCTCTCTCCCTCTCTCTCCCTCTCTCTCCTTCCCTCTCCCTCCCTCCCCCCTACTCTCCCTCTCCCTTCCTCCATACCCCTTCTTCTCTCCCACCATCCCCCCTCTTCTCTCCCTCTCTCCCTCCCTCCTTCCCTTCTGCCCCCTACTCCTCCCCCCTCTCTCTCGCTCTCTCCATACACCTTCTCTCCCACCCTCCCCCTCTTCTCTCCCTCTCTCCCTCCCTCTACCTCTCTCCCTCTCTCTACCTTCCCTCCCCTCTCTCTCTCTCTCCTTCTCTCTCCTTCTCCCTCCTTCCCTCTTTCTCTCCCTCTCCCTATCTCTCCCTCCCTCCTTCCCTCCCCCCTCTTCTCTCCCTCCCTCTACCTCTCTCCCTCTCTACCTTCCCTCCCCCCTCTCTCTCTCTCCCTCCCTCTACCTCTCTCCCTCTCTACCTTCCCTCCCCTCTCTCTCTCTCTCCCTCTCTCCCTCTCCCTCTCCCTCTCTCTCTCCCTCCCTCTCCCCTACTCTCCCTCTCCCTTCCTCCATACCCCTTCTTTCTCTCCCCCTCTCCCTCCCTCCTTCCATTTTACCTCTCTCTCTCTCTCTCTCTCTCTCTCTCTCTCTCTCTCTCTCTCTCTCTCTCTCTCTCCCTCCCTCCCTTCCTCCATACCCCTTCTTCTCTACCACCCTCCCCCATCTTCTCTCCCTCTCTCCCTCCCTCTACCTCTCTCCCTCTCTCTACCTTCCCTCCCCCTCTCTCTCTCTCCCTCTCTCACCCTCTCCCTCATTCCCTCTCTCTCTCCCTCTCTCGCCCTCTCCCTCATTCCCTCTCTCTCCCTCTCCCTTTCTCTCCCTCTCCCTCCTTCCCTCCCCCCTCTTCTCTCCCTCTCTCCCTCCCTCTACCTCTCTCCCTCTCTCTACCTTCCCTCCCCCTCTCTCTCTCTCTCCCTCTCTCTCCCTCTCCCTCATTCTCTCTCTCTCTCTCCCTCTCCCTCTCTCTCCCTCTCCCTCCCCCCTCTCTCTCTCCCTCTTCCCTCTCCTCTCCCTCCCTCTCCTCTACTCTCCCTCTCCCTTCCTCCATACCCCTTCTTCTCTCCCACCCTTCCCCCTCTTCTCTCCCTCTCTCCCTACCTCCTTCCCTTCCACCCCCCCTCCTCTCTCCCTCCACCCTACTCTCCCCCCCTCCCTCTCTCTCTCTCTCTCTCTCTCCCTTTTCATTCACATCTTTTCTACTATCAATAGCGCGTACAGGGTACTGAAACTATTAGTTCACTGCCCTGCCATAACTTTTTTAAGGCAAAGGAGCATGTATGTGGTACTTATTACTTGTAAGCACGT
Organism: Cryptomeria japonica; assembly: GCF_030272615.1. Taxonomy (NCBI): domain Eukaryota; kingdom Viridiplantae; phylum Streptophyta; class Pinopsida; order Cupressales; family Cupressaceae; genus Cryptomeria; species Cryptomeria japonica. Next base: position 223,366,090 of record NC_081415.1, on the reverse strand, counting down.
ATGAGGTACTGAGACCATTATTCGTTACCCTGCGATAACATTTTTTAGGCTTAGGAGTGCGTACGCGCTACTTATTAGTCAAATATGGGAAAAAAGAATATCATTGGGCTTGTCAACATTTTATGGACTAACAACATGTACGTGGTTTATAAACATAGTTTTAGTTTCCCAAGAGCCTCAACGGCCTCAAAAGAAATTTTTGAGATCATTGAAGGCCCTACTGGAACCGTGTCTGCACTTCTATCAGTGTTTTATACATAGAAGTAAGTGAATTTTTTGTTTTTGCATGATTTCAAATGATTGAATTGTTGTTCTTATTAGTTTTGTCAATATTATTGTGCTTGTTTAATAGTTTGATTCAAAAAAATAATGATAAGATGTATATTTATGGTTATTTGTTTGTTTATGAACTTTTGTTTACATATATATGTAATATGATTCTATTGAAAACAACCGATATCAACCATGGGAAGGAACAAGCAATGAACGATGGAACAATGAGAGGCTCAAAAGGAAAGACAAAGGCATTGTATGAAGAAATTGCACGACATAAGAACAATGGGAGAAGAAGGTATGTCATCCTCAATATCTCAATTTGATTTACCAAATGAATACAATGCACCTAATGCAATTGAAGAAGAGACATTTGATTTACCATTTGAACCTAATGCAATTGAAGAAGATACCACATTGAATAATCAATTAAATTATGACCATATTACACCTTCTCTACTTGATGAATTGAATGTACATAATGCAACGATGTTAACACCTCCTAGAATCATTCATAGGAAACCAAAGTATCTAATTGACATTGATGAGAATATATTGAAGTCAACGTCCAATAAAATGAATGAACGAACTTGTAGGAGAATGGTTAAAAGAATATGGCAAAACTATTTTAATAACTCAAATCAAACTACAAGATGCCAATTAATTGTTCAAATGATTAAAAATTTGAATGTTAGAGAGAGAATGAAAATTCTAGGCCTAAGATCATCTAAAAGTAACAGTGAAAGAACTACTTTGAGAAATATATTTGATGCATATCAAGCTATTGGTTCAAAATCATGTACTAAAGATTCTAATGCTACTCGACATGTCATTACATCAACCATAATGAGAAAGAAAATAAAATAAAATCATTTGATAAGCAAAACAAGTAAGTCATTAAATGTTAGTAGAACAACATTAAGTAAAGCATTAAAGAGGTAGGAAAAAATAGAGGAACCTAACAGTAATTCTCTTTGGGCATTCTCGGGTAGACTACCACACAAAGACAAGGTTGTTGTTGATGTACTAAAAGCATTAATTGAAAATTTTTGGCATGACAACATATGAGTTTTGCCCAACGAAAGAGATGTTGTTAGAAGGCGAATTGGGTCTACAAATTGTGAGCCACATGCCAAACACTATTTGGATATGACAAACTAAATTTTATGAAAGATTCCTTCAAAAGTTTCCTAAAATAAGAATTTCTCAGATATTTTTTGAAATGGCAAATCCTTTTTATATTAGATTAATCATGTACGCACCATGTGTTGTTGTAGGATGCATATTGAATTTTCCATGCATTATGATATTTTTTCATCATATTTGTTCTACTTTGCACACTAACGATGTTTTGCAGGAATGTAATATACAAGAACCTCCTAAGTCAGTAAGAGAATTTATTTCAAGTGTGGTATGTAATAGACATGATGGTTGCATTTATTATAAGATGCCTTGTTTGGAAGGTTCTTGTGCTATATGTGGTGGTTTGCAACATTTACCAAGATGCGTACATTTGGAGAGAACACATGAAATTGGTATGAAACTAGTTTCTTTCAGAAAATACAAGACAGTCACATATGGAGTTAAAGATGGAAAATATTTGAAGAGATGTGAGCTAGTGAAAAATAATATGTGTAGCTCAATTTATGAAAATGTTTCAAGAGAAACTAGTTTATGAGTATAATGCATACACATAGAGCTCAATGGTTAGATGAGCAATTCAAGTTATGTAAGGACACATTTCCTCTTGACACCATTGTCTCTATCATTGATTTTTCTGAACATTATACACTAAAACCTCAAAATGAAGTGCAATCCATGTATTATCACTCTACATAAGTTTGTATTTTTGTACACATAGCATTCATGCATGCAGACGATAGCATAAAAGAGGATAGAAAGGTTGTAAGAGAGTATCACTTCTACATAAGTGATGATCTTACTCATTCATCAGAGTTTGTACAAGGATGCTTTAAAGTTTTCTATGATAGTTTAAAGGAAAGGAACATACAATACAACCGACACTTAATATGGTCAGATAATTGCACCATACAATTCAAGAATGTAAGGATGTTTTATTGGTTGACAAGGATGCATATGACAAGCGGTGTACAATATTTTTGGAATTTCACTGAGGTTGGACATGGTAAGGGAGAGCACGATGGTGTAGGAGCATGTGTCAAAAGAGCCCTAGCTAGGGAAGAATTGAAGTACAAAGGTGGTGCTAAGTTGATAGATGCAGAAACAATTGTGCGATGGTGTAAGTCTACGATGGATCCAAGTAATCCAGGTACATCAATGGTTCATAGATCTGTTTTTGGTTGATCACTGAATTTAACATTGAAAACTATCTAGATTGTTGTACAATTGCAGGATCGATTGACATGCACTCATTTATGAGTTCAAATTCAAGTTCACTGGTAATTTATATGAGACAGATGGTATGTTTTTTCTATTCATGCATGTATTGTTTGTGGGAAGAATGTGAATCACAACAGTGGGTTGACAAATGGTCTTGTAGACCGTTGGTTCCCATTGATTCATATCAAATTCCCAAAGCACTACAATTGAGCCAGATGGAGACATCAATGGATTTTGACCATGTATCTGACCTAGTGAATTCAGGTGATGTTTTGAGTTAATTTTTTTGCAAGTATTCTTTTTGGTTAATTTTGTTGTACATCATACTTTATTTTTGGTATTAATTAACACTTTGTAAAATGCAGGTCATGTGTATGTAGTTGTTGTAGAAGAGAACAATGAAGAAGGAACATATTACTATTTGTGTTGTTGTGTTGAGCCTAAAAGAAAAATGACAACCACAATCATTGACGAAGAGGGTATTGAGTACCCAATAGGATCTGTTGTCATGATAGGAACATGAATTTGAAGATACCCTATCAAGAATTCTGATGTTTGATTGTTCGAGGACTTTGAAACACATAGACATATTCTTCATTTCTCTAACCTTGTTGTTGCAACAAATATTCATTTGATGAAGTATTGTGGTAGACCTCATAACATGAATTTATGGAAAGTTCATGAATCTGACCATGAGGCAATACTTGATACAATACGGGTTAGAGCCGATCCTGAAGGCTCACTTGATTGATTCTATGGTTCAAAGTAGAATGATTTTGAGAATTTTATATAAATCGTCGACGAATTGTTCTATATTCATTTTTTGTATATATAAATGCCCATGAGCTGATTTTTACAAGTGTAGAGGCATAATTTTGTATATTTAAATGGCAATGAGCTGATTTGTACATATGTACATACCAAATTTTGTATATTAAAATGGCGATGAGCTGAATCACACATATTGTAATTCCAAATTTTGTATAAAAGCCCATGAGATGATTTGTATATTAAAATGGCAATGAGTTGAATCGCACATATTGTAATGCCAAATTTTGTATAAAAGTGCATGAGATGATTTGTAAGACATTATTTTGTATAATTAAATAGCCAAGAGCTAATTTGACCATATTTAGAAGCAAATTTTTGAATAATATGTGACAATGTTTTGTGACTATTTTGTGTGTCAATGTTTTGTGACTATGTTTTGAGTATATGTGATGTGTCCCTGGTGAATCATGAGCATTCTTGATTCTTGTATAATCATGGAGAATTATTTGAGTCATTATCGGGTCATAGGGGTCATAGATTGAGACTAGATACAATTTGAGCAAAAATTGTCATTGTTGTCAAAAAAATTGTTAAAAAAGTTGTCAAGCAACTTCTACAATGTGTCGATAGGGTATGGTACTCGACGTTCTGGTGCTTTGGAATGCATGATAGGGGCATGCCTAGTGTAACTTTCCCACTTGGATGTGCTCGTGATGTCAATTTGTGCACACGACGAACCAAATCAATTCTAGCCAATCTGGCAACTTTGCATTGCATGCAACTAATGGTTTTTGCAGCAGGTGAAAAAATGCTACCAATTGAAAATGTCTTTGACTCGTCAAAAAATGAGATAGGCCATTATAGAGGAGCCTCACACGACCCCATGAGTTCAAACGGATTGACCATATGTGTCCTAGATTTGAAGAAATAGTCCATCAAATTTTGACAATTTTTTGGACTCAGGGCACTTGAGAGATCGCACCGGTACGGTATAACTCTCGATGTTCTGATGCTTTGGGATGCACGATAGGGGCATGCCTAGTGTAAACCTTCCCACTCAGATGTGCTCATGATGTCAGTTTGTGCACACGATGAACCAAATCAATTCTAGCCAATCTGGCAACTTTGCATTGCATGCAACTGATGATTTTTGCAACAAGCAAAAAAATGCTACCAATTGAAAATGGCTCCGACTCATCAAAAATCGAGACAGGACATTGTAGAGGAGCCTCATGCAACCCCATGGGTTCAAACGGATTGACCATATGTGTCCTGGATTTGAAGAAACAGTCTATCAAATTTTGACATTTTTTTGGACTCAGGGCACTTGAGAGATCGCATCGATACGGTATGACTCTCAATGTTCTAGCGATTTGGGATGCATGAAAGAGGCATGAATAGCATAAACCTGTCAACCCGAATGTGCTCGTGATGTCGTTTTGTGCACACGATGAACCTAATCAATTCTAGCCAATCTGACAACTTTGCATTGCATGCAACTGACGGTTTTTGCAGCAGGCAAAAAATGCTACCAATTGAAAATGGCTTTGACTCATCAAAAACTAAGACATGCCATTCTAGAGGAGCCTCATGAGACCCCACAAGTTCAAACGGATCGACCATATGCATCCTGGATTTGAAGAAATAGTCCGTCAAATTTTGACAATTTTTTAGACTCAGGGCACTTTAGAGATCGCACCGGTACAGTATGACTCTCGATGTTCCAGCACTTTGGGATGCATGACAGGGGCATGCCTAGCATAAACCTACCCACCCGGATGTGCTCATGATGTCATTTTGTGTACACAATGAACCAAATCAATTCTAGCCAATCTGGCAACTTTGCATTGCATGCAACTAATGGATTTTGCAGTAGGTGAAAAAATGCTACCAATTGAAAATAGCTCTGACTCGTCAAAAATTGAGATAGGCCATTATAGAGGAGCCTCACATGACCCCATGGGTTCAAACAGATCGACCATATGTGTCGTGGATTTGAAGAAATAGTCCATCAAATTTTGACAATTTTTTGGACTCAGGGCACTTGAGAGATCGCACTGGTATGGTATGACTCTCGGTGTTCTGGCACTTTGGGATGCATGACAAGGCATGCCTAGCATAAACCTTCCCACCCAGATGTGCTCACAATGTCAGTTTATGTACACGACAAACAAAATTTGACCATTGCGAGCATGAGGGTGCTCTCGCACCAAACACATATTGTTGTTTATATTCATATTGTTGATTACATATGCAAATATTCATTTAAATTTATAGAAGGGCAGCCACCAAATACAACTAATACACAATAATGAACTAAATACAAAGAGTTTTGTAGGGTTAATTCAACATTTTAAATTTTTTATCAAATCATATTCCACGATTGCAATGTTTTATATCATATATTTTTGTTGTTTATATTCATATTGTTGATTACATATGCAAATATTCATTTAACTTTATAAAAGGACAACCACAAAATATAATCAATACAAAATAATGAACTCAGCACACATTTATTGGATCGAATATCGATATTTATATATATAAAAAAAGGCATGTCTGCCAAGTCAATACAAGTATTACAAAAATGTGGCATATGCCATGTCCGAATCGATATACAATAAAAATTTAGAATATATCTACATGTATTGGTCATTCTATGACCAAAACTAACACTATATGATCCTAAACTTGTGGTGGATCATCAAAATCAAGCCTCTTCGATGTAGTACATGGCTCTGTAGATGGTTGCAAAACCACAATTCAAAAGCCAAGTTAGAATTCTTTTGTAGAAAATAGTTCACAATTAACAACATAACTATGCATTTAAATTTAACTCCTTTGCAATTGAAATGTAGATTACCTCATTGGCTGATCTAGGAGCTAATGTCTTCGTTCTCCTCTCCTTGTCACTCTTAGGAGTTTTCTTGAAGACATACTTAAATGGATCCACATTATGGCCCTACCGCGAAGGGGTCTATTGTAGATTAAATGTACAATTAATACATTGTACTAACATAAATATATGAAAAACACTTACAAGATATAATATAAAGAATAATGGCGTACCTATACCTAAGATGCTTCTCCAATGGACTGAGGATGGCTCACCATCGATGTAGAAACTGTCACTATTACCTATACAAAAAATGTTCAAAGATTAAATACAATTAATATAATGATAAGTATTGAAGGTTAAAAACAATTAATTTTACATATCAAACAAAAGTGTACTGGATCCTGAGATGCTTCTCCAGTGCAAGGAGCAGGGTTCGCCATTGAAGAAATAGGTATGGATATTTCTTGTATGAAAAAATTATAAGATTATAATATATCACAAGTTCACATGTACGCGTGCATATAATCATGAAATCAAGAAAATAAAGTAGAGATACATACCTCCGCCCTCTCTTGATCCATGGGTGAATCAGGTGCATTCAACAAATCCACATAGCTCAATGGCCGCTATACATGTAAAATAGACAAAAAATGCTAATCAATCTACAAACCCCAACTAATACTTGATTTCAACATTTTCAAACAATTTTAAAACTAAAAATATGTTCAATTACCTTCTTCCTACATTTTGGCATCTTCGAGGAATTCTTTTTCTTAGGATGAGCTCTAGACGTGGAGGGGGTACCCCAAAAAAAAAAAATTAACATGAGATATTAGTACAGATAATAAATTAAACATAATTTTAAAAATCTAAAATGAAATGACTTGCATATTCCATCAAAATAATACATAAAATGGTTGTACAAAATATGATACCATATAGCCTTGTAGGCCAAAATTGACTGCTGAGAGCATGATGTCATCAATCTGGGACATTTCGTCCCCTGTCAACACCTACAAACTAGAAATTGGACCAAGCATTAAAGATAGTTAGTATATCTTGTATTTTTTTTGAATTCAAAGTGTACTATTCTATTTTAGCATGTTACAAAATTTATACCTCAAGCATCAAAGTTGCAACTATAGTAACTGGGGGAGGAGTATGGGATGTCGTTGCTACATCTTGAAATGCATATTATTTGTCTCAATTTAAATCGATGTATAAATGAAAATTCATTTATGTAATTACAAATTTAAAGTGATTGATAAATAAAATGCTATGAATTCAAATCAACACACCTGTGTCTGTGGCTCATAGGCAAACACCATGTCCATCAACTCTTGCATCAGCACGAAATCCTCAACTGTGTGGGCCTGACATCTACTCCCACAAATCGTTCATAGATGATATGAGGATCCATTTGCACCGGCCGCATCATCTATCCTCGAGCATATCTCTGAGCAACTGACACACATATGCTGGATGGGCTCTCTGTCACCACCTAATGGCTCATCATCCAATATAATAGGGTGTGCTAATGACATCCCATGCTGGATGATGGCACCAGTCAATGTTGTGGCCACCTGAAGAGTCTGTAGCTTTGTCAACTCTTTCAGCTCTATTGGGACAACCTAATGCACCTTGGGTTTGGGTGCTAGGGGGTAGCGAATCTCCGCGGGTAATCGCCTATGGGCTCCAGGTCTATCTTGGGCAGAGCCACCACCTCTACCATGGAACTCTCTCATGTCAAAATAGTTTGGCTGCACATTGAGCACAATATCACAATATACTTTTCTCAAAAAATATAATGGCACCTCATAATTATTACAAGGTAGATCATCAAAGACCATCTACCACCTCTGCCAAAAAAGATTCTTCATGTGCACATTGGAACACCAATGTATGGGAAACCTCTTTGCATTAAGAGGTAATGACTGACCAGTTTTGGGATCAATAAATAGGGTACATATTTGTTGTTTAGTAATATTTTTCTCTTTTACTCAATCATATGATAGCCCATCAACATAGAATTGATGACACCTATCCCTAAAGCTTCCCTATTTGGTAATTTGTGTGGAAACAACTATGGCACCACTAGCTAATGTTTCTAGGCTAGTGGCGAGGGATTGATGATGCTCAAGTGTAGAAGTTTTCAATTTAACAATCAGTTTATTGATTTTAGACATATTTTTCCCTAACTGATTAATTAATTGCTCATGTGTTTCGGGTGTGCGGTCAAAAGGAGGAATTGGGGGTTGTTCTTGTGTGTTTTTAGGAGGTGCATTTGGTTGTTCTTGTGGGTTTTCAAGAGGTGCATTTGGTTGTTCTTGTGGGTTTTCAGGAGGTGCATTTGGTTGTTCTTGTTCTGGATTAGAAGAATCTAGTTTTTGAAACAAAAAATGAAAAAACCTAATCAAAATTAATGAAATTAAATTCAAAATGTAAAATAAATTGAACAAACAAGAAAGAAAGACAAAAATAAACAAAAACTAACCTTGATCCATAGCTTGGAGGAAAAATCTAGCACCCCGTTTGCGGTTTAGGAGAGGAAATGGAAAAAAATGAAGTAAAAAATGCGCTATTCAAGGGTAAATGAGACCCAGTTTTTTTTTTAAAAGTTTTTTACCAAGCACCATGTACGCGGTGATATTTGGATTATTAGCGCGTACGTGCTCATTTTCCTATGAGCAGCATGTACACACTCATTTTCCTAGGTGTAGCATGTACACGCTCATTTTCCTAAAAGCAACATGTACGCGCTATCTTCTCTAGGCTCAGGAAGAACAAACCTAAGCACGTACACGGGAATTTAAAATTTTAAAACTGTGTATGTGCTGCTTGTTTTTCCATGTTTTTTTTGGGTGGTGTCCACTTTTCTGACCACCATCTTTGTGCACATACCCATTTTCGATCTGTTTAGTGCAACTTATGCTTCACACATGCACATGTACCTAATTTTTAGGATGTGCTCGATTGGAAAAATCATAAAAAAAAAATACTCAACAAAAAATTACAAAAAAATACACATCTTCTAGTGGTCACTCTTAACTATCTTTCTACCAAAGGATTTGTCAAAATACTAAATCTAACTATGAATTTTTTGATGCACACGTTAGACACTATGTTATGTTTTTCAAAAAAAATTAGGGTTTGTTTTCCGTGTGCGAAGGATTTGAGCCCCTTAATCTTATCCAATTTTTAAAAATTTTAATAGTTTGGAAACTAGATTCAGAGTACTACAGTATTTGTTCTTTGATTATCTTCATAACTTGAGTGGATGACTTTCAAATTTTGCCTCCAAGTTTAGGTTCACTTGATTTCAGAAAAAAAAAGTGTCCACTTATACCCCCCTTTTTTACCACCATCTTTGTGCACTTACTCATTAATTGCATCCTACTAAGCTCCTAGCAAGGTATCCATCTAGGGAGTGATTAAGCTTCTCAATTCCCCAACTCTACCCAACATCTTGTCCTTATCATGATACAAATCCTTTATTCCATTGGTGAAACCCAAAAGTTGTTCCTCAAGGATGCTAGGATGGACCGATTGAGGTGTAAAACAATGTCCGATACTAGCAATCTTACCCTAAATATCCCTAACCTATCAATCAATGTCTGCTTTAAATTTGGGTAAAAACAGACACGACTTGAAAAAATTTCCACCTTCATCTAATGCCTCCTCTACATTCTTCATAGAAGCTTTTAGACTTTCTCTATCCCTTTCAACTACTAAGAAAATTTGTTTGAATTACATTTAATTGAATTTCTTCTGTTCAGATTCATTAGTCATTTTTTAAAAAGAATCAAATTGTGTATTTACAGTATCCAACATATTTCTTAGGTTACTGGATGGAGAAACACAAGAATCCTAAGCAAAACTTGGTAAAATCTTCTACAAAATTTTAGTGGCAGAAGAGATAACTTCGTTGTCCTCAAATTGAGATTTTAGAAGATCTCCACTAGCCTTAATATGAGCCTATGTAGTAAGTTTCAAAGCCTGGAGAGGTGACATAGTGCTCAGATCAACTAGACCATGTGAAAAGTCATCATCAATAATAATTTTCTTTCCTTTGTCAGAGACAAAGGTTGCTATCACGATCGCTAGATATTTCTCTCTGGGCTCATCACTCTTCTCCATTTCCTTTTCATTTCACTCACTTTCTCCCTTTTCAGTTTTGGCTACCTCTTCCACTAACATCTTTGCAATTACTTCAATCTTAGGCAGGTCTTGAGTAGCTTCACCAAAGACTTTTCCTGCTAGACCATCAATAGGAGCTTATGTAGGTACTTGTTGAATCTTCTCAAAAGATGGCTGATCCATCTAACCACCAGACACTTTTGTGTACTTCTAAGATGGAAGTATCTTTAGGAATGTTCTCTTCTAGTTGGGTATCAGTCCCTATATTCACTTCAAAATTTAGTTCAATCAAAAAGTCCTTTATTATCTGCTCAGTTGCTTGAGCTACCTCATCTATTTTACCCAACATAATTTTGCTTAATCTCTTTTTTCTCTTGATTTTATCTTTTGTCAATTTGAATCTTCTATTGATTTCTTCTCTAGAAGCAACCAAACATGAGTTAACTAAAACATATTCCTACATCTTCTCATCCTTCCAGTAGGCAGTATATCTCCTAGAATCTAAAATACTATACAAGTCCTCTGGTAACTTAGATGATAACTCAATTAAGGCTCTACTGAAGTTATCCATATAATGAACAACTACTTCTTCTAATTCTCTTCTTTCCTTATCATTCAAATTCTCATAGTATAAAGCAAGATTTTTCAAGTTGCCATCTTTAATGATTTCATTTTGTAAATATTCTAAGGAACTAGGAGGAATTATCTTGACATTAATGGATTCTAAGGCTTCATCAATCTTTGATTTTTACCTTTTCCTCCCTTTGGCTCTTCTGGATGACTCTCCTTGGTTCTTAGCTTTCTTTGATGGAGGGGCATCACCGGATGGTTTCCTTACTACTTGAGCATAGGTAGTGTTCTTCTTGACTTCCTTGACCTCCTCATATGATTCAGTCTCTTCCTCAACAATAGTATATTGAATTGAATGCTTCTCTTTTCTCCTCTTCTCCACTCCTTTGGTAGATATTGTTGGTTTGGGCTTAGGTGGAGGATGAAGGTGCCAGAGTGGTTTGAGGTTTAATCACATCCTCTTCTCTCAATATATTCAAAGCTCTAGCTCTTTCCATTTCCTCTTTAGTCAGATCCATCTGTTCTACCATTTCTTCTACCTCCTTTCTAATCTTTCTTTTCCATGTGGATTCAAAGAACTTTTAATGTAGACTTAGGTCTTTTTCCTTGGAAGTATCAAATATTTCTTCTTTCTCATCTACTGAATGACTCAACTTCTATGAGCATAGGCATGAAGGGTAGAAACATCAACTTCATAACCCATTGGAAGAATCCACACAATCCTTGGCTCAATGGCCTCCATTAGATAGTGGTCTATATCAACCATGAAGCAAATTATTTTCTCATACTTATCCACTATCCCTTTTGAGATTCTTTCTCTGCTCTTCATTGTGGCTTGAAAAGTTTTGAAATAACCCCACATAGTGGATATCCTCATTGTGCCATCACCAATCCCCATAATCCCTTCCTTGATTTACATAGCAACCGGCTTGCCATAGGCCCATTGGACATTTTCTTGAAATTCAGGGATTTCATTCATGAAATATAGAGCCAAACAAATAATAAGGGTACATAACTTAAAGGTGTGCTTCTTGTCTTATTTAATTTTCTTCAAATATCATAGCAACTCATTCAAGAGAACTGTCCTTAAATAATATCTCTTATCTTCCTTCAACATTTGATAGGTAGAGTATATTATTGTACCAAAGACAAAGTTTTGTTTTCTTGACTAGTATACTTTATAGCCAACCACTATTGATGCAAACTTAACATCATCCTCCAGAATGTCATTGATTGTAATTGCTCTGCTGTCAAATTGAGAACCAGTGGTGGCAATCACAATGTTGTGTGATATTTTCCTTAAGTTAGGAACTTCATTGGATGCACTCAAATAGGAACTTCATTGGATGCACTCAAACAAGTCACAACCTGGATTTCTTGCTTAGTGATCTTGTAAGGAATATCCAACCACATAAATTCATCATGAATTTTAGTGAGTACGTGTTAGATCCACTCTTTCTCATCAAATATCAAAAAGTGTACGAACTGAGAGAAACCCTTGACTTGCAAATACTGATATTCCAACTTGAGATTCCCCAAGCTGTCCGCTAGATGATTGTTGCATAGGGTCAACATGTCAGCATTGCCAAGTTGATATATGCCTTGATGTCCTCATTATGAAGAATGTCATAGGGTATAGAAGAAAATGATCCTTCTAGATCATCCTTGACTGATTTGAAAGGATGTTTCTTGAAAACGGGTCGAGCCCTATCATTGATTTTCACAACTAGCAAGGTAGCAATTTCGGATATTGATGCCATTGAGAACTTAAGGTTTTCAGAAATTGATAGCTTTAAATGGATAAATAACTCAATTCGCAACCGAGCACATGAATTCTCTTTATGATCATTGTAATCATTGTTTAGATTTCCAAATTACTTCGCTCTACTACTCTACACTTTCTCTTGATCGCATTGTGAAAAATAAAGCTTTTAAAATTCTTTTTAACCTTTGAAAACCTAATTTTGCATTGTAATAAATGTTGTAATCGATTACCTTGATTTTCATAGAGTCACTTACCAAAGCATAAAATATTTACTAAATATTTTAGATAACATCTGCATATATATGATTTAATCCTTTTGTAACCTCCTGAAATCAATTGTAGATCTTTGAGGAGGGGGTTCTTTAGAATCTATATCAAGAGTTCCCCCTAAGGTAAAAAATCCCTAGTTACTGAATGAGGTTCCATCTCCAGATTTAGGCATTGAGTCATTTGCTATAGCAGAATCTTCCTTCTTCACCCACATTTTCTTATGTTGATATCCGATTTCCTCTACTTTTGCTTTCCCTTTCTCATCTAATTTACTTTGATTCACTGGACCATTACTTCTGCTTTTGCAATATTTCCCAATGTGATCTAGTTTATTGCATGCATGGCAGACAATATTTCTCTGCATAGGTCTGAAGTTCATATGTCTTTATCCCATCCTGCATTGGTTAGAGATATGTCCAAACATTCCACATGCAAAACATCTCTTATTCTGAAAGTTATTCATCATTCTGCACATGTTTGATTTGTGACCAAATTTGTTGCATTTTGAACTTTGACCGGTAAAGGTAGAAACATTGTCCATCATGTTATTCATAATTCCATTATTATCCTACTTTTGCACTGAATTTTAATATGACCAAATCTATTGCAAGTAAAGCATCTACCATTGTATTTATAGGCATTAGGTTATCTTACCGGAGGATTCTTGCTCTTCTTCTGATTAGTTTTGCATTACTTTGTCCAGATCTGGAGGATTCTCCTTTCTCAAAACCAAGTCCTCGCATGTCCTTACCATGTCTTCAACTTTACAACATCTCATCAAGCCTTGCTTAGCTAGCATTAAATTTGTCTTTGTATTCATTTGTAGTAGCAGATTCATCTCTTAGGGCAACAAACTATCTCTCAAGTTCTTGACCATTATTTCTTTATTGTGTCAACTCAATCTTCAACTGATCATTCTCATAGGTAAGACTGAATAATTCATCTTCTCTTTCCTTCAATGATTGAGTCAAATTCTCTTCATTCTTCTTCGATCCTTAAATCTCTTAAGTTAGCTTCATCACAATGGATGGAATCTCATTCTTCAACTCAACATTCTCTCTAGCAAGCTTGTCACATACATCAGCTGTGTGTTGATTCTCCAAGCATTGATCTTATTTCTCCTTCATCTTGCCCATCAATTCCTTCCTCTTATCTCTTGAAGTGTTGACCTGATCTTTCAAATCATTAATGAAGTCTTTAACTACAATTAGGTTTCTCTTTAAGGGGATAATCTCATTTCTTGTTGTATCAAGATCCTCTTGAGTGCCACACTAAGCTATCTCTAAAAACCAAAAATCCATTGACTCAATCTCCGGGACCTTCCTCAAGTGGTTAGGCTTCCTTAGAGGAACTAGGCTCTGATAACAATTGTTGGAATCAAGGAACACTAAGAGGGGGGCTGAATCAATGATCTACCCATTACCATGTATTTTGATTTAATTTTAAACCACTCAAAGCATAAGCATGAAATTGAAATACAGAAACACAAAAAAACCAACCACAAAATCATAACACCAAGATTTTTATGTGGAAACCTAAATGGGAAAACCACGGTGGGATTTGAACCCACAATATTATTCTAGTATGGCCAGTAGCAAATACATATTGCAAAAGGGGAATGCACTTACATTCAGATACACTACATAAAGCTCACTACTCAATACAAAAAATCAAGGCTTCAACCCTGGAGGAAGGCACATTGCCTTACAGCTATTTACAAAAGATTACAATAAGAAATGAACTAGTAAATAAAATCTAAATATGCTAGGAATTAGTTCTGGTTAAATACAAATGATCCGCTATCACCAATCTACTTGTCTGCTTTTCTCTACTCTGTTCCGCTCACTGGATCAACTAAGATCAAAATGTGCAAGTGAAACTATGCTAAAATGCTACAAAAAGGTTTTCTACATCCTCATCATCCAAAAAAAACATTAACCAAATCAGTCTTATATATCTGCATACACTAAAATCAATTTCCTTCATGTTAACTTCATGAGATAAGAAAATATGAAACATGTAGCTGGAAGTCGACTTCAATCCTTATCAAAACTTTGCATCAGACCTAAAACACACGATCACACAATTCCTATAGATCTTGCCAGTCACCTTGAACACATTACCAATCACCAAAATTAACTGAGAGAAACTGGATACATGCTACATCAACAAATATGAAGAATAACCTGCTTTGTTGTTCTACCGGATACCAAATCTTCAATCATGTCCTAGAATCAATTCTGGAAGGTTAATTAGCAAGATTATTATTTCCAGATACTTTACAAATAGATCCTAATCACTGAACACAAAATCTACTTCACCAAAAGTGAGATCAACCTCAGGAACTGCAAATAGAGTGTGATTGAGTTGCCATCAATGGCAACTCCTAAGAATTTGCATGTATCGAGCATCACCAATCTACACCAGAGCATCACTTAAGCATCAAATGCCAATAGTTATGTATGCACTCTCAACTTGATAGAGACTCTTGTCATTTTATATGCTGTGGAATGTAGTTGTGAACTTGGGTGAAGAAGGATCATTTGTGAGCCAGATTCTCAGGTGGTGTTGGCTTTGTTGAAGAGGCAGCGGTTCGAAGATGTCAATTGGCATTTAGTTTTGGTTATTAATCACATTCCTTCCTTGGAATGAATTTCTGATCATATGAAAACTTGGAACATTGTGGATAGGAGACAATTACCTCTAGAATTGTCCCTTAAGTTAGACCAATTAGTAGAGAATGATAGGGTTGTGTAATGCTCTTGCTTTGTATTTCTTCTTGTGATTGAATAAATTTTTACCTCTCTTTTTAGTTAAAAAATTATCTCTATCGATGATTTAATGGTGTGAGATAGGTTTATGGGTATTTTGTGAAATGGCAAGGCCACTTATAAAGAATATAAGTTAATAAATAAACTAGCACTTGTACCTTTAAGAAATTCAAGGAATATGCCTAGAGAAACATTACAAAATTAATTATAATGAATCTTTTCAATTTTTGTTCCTTTAAACAATTAGTACCTAATCACTTTATATTAATCAAAGTTTCATACATTCTTTTTTTCTTGTTTTTCTTTGTTTTTTTCTTTCAAACCCTACAACATATTTCCTCTTTCACTACTACCCTGGAAGTTAACTCAAGAGAAGAATTTTTTGATATTTGTGGCAGAAAGGATAATTATTTGATGTTGACTACTCTGACGAGTGCTTTTAGAGAAGTTGAACTGTACTTAAGTGTTTAGTCTATTCTATTCATTTTATTTTCTGTCACACCAATCTCTTGCCTTGTGTCTATTCTGGTTCTAAAACGGTAGTACGGATTGATTAACATGCATGTTAGTCGCATGTTTTACACTGTCAATTTTGTAATAAACGACTGTGATTGGCTAACACATCGCTATCACCCTGTACAAAAGGTCCGTTTTGGAACCAAAATAGCCGCGTCTCACGATGTTTGGCCTCTAAGTACAAGAGACAGTATAATGGCACAAAACTATGAAGAAATATGATGTACAACATATAAGATTTGTTAAAATGAATATAATAAGCCACAACATATAAAGATGGTTCGATTTCTACTATTCATTTCCTAGATATATTCAATACTAAATAATTCTATCAAGAAAATTGTTTGAAAAAAACAAACACAAAAACTAGAATAAATAAATAAATATAAAAAAAAGAAACAAAAAAGATTTAATAATGTCAAGGTTTTAATGTTACTGGATTCTTAAGCTCGAGACAAGCTTTTTGCAGCCATTTACGCGAAAAGTATCTATTGTGACTAAAATAATAATAATAATAATAATTGTTATTTATTATTTATTGTTTATTATTTATTATTTATTATTTATTATTTTTATGTTTAATTTTTTAATATTGAATCTGTTGCTGGTAAATGTGAAAACTATTCCATGACAGATTTAAGTGAGACAAGTTAGATAAGTCCATAAAAAAAATCTATTGATTAATTATATCAACGTATATTTATTTTTATTTTTTATTGAAATTTTTTATTATTATTTAGAATCAATTTATGTGTATTTTAGAATAATTTTTTAAAAAGATGAATATTAGAATACACAAAATAATCAAATTAATTTTTTGTTTTGTTTGTAGATAAAACTACCTAATATATCTCAAGTATAATCTATATAAAGTAAATTAATATTTCTTAATATCATATTATTAGTCTATTTTATATTATTTTTATTATAATATTAGTGTATATATTTTAATAAATCTATATAAAAAACAAAAACCTTAGTTTTTTTTTAATATATGAAATTATTTTTAGTATCTTAGAATTTTTTCCTTTTCAAAATCAAAATTTGTATATAATAATATAAGCTTTAATAATATAATATAATCTTTAATGATAACTGACTCTCATTAAACCTTAAGTAAATCACAACACTTACCAAGCTTCAATTGTTATCATCATGTAATTCTAATCTTTATCTAAGTTTATTTCTAACATATTTTAATCCTATCCCTAACCCTAACCCTACTAATATTTATTTTGTATTATATTACAATCTCTAATCTTAATCAAACTGTAAATGTATCTCTAAGTTTATCTTAATCCTATCTATAATTGAACCATAATAATAATTATATTATATTTTTTTAATTACTTTTGATTTTAGTAAAACAAAAAAATGGCATTAATTTTGTACCATTACACAATTTAATATTTAAGTTGAATAGATTATGTTTGGTTGTATGATTGTGTTCTTAATGATTATAGTTTGAATATAATACCAAATATGTTAAAGTTAAACATTTCTTAATATAATATTACATATATTTAATATTTATATAAATTATACAATCTTAATATAAACATAAAATAATATATAGTATAATTTCTACAAATTATACATTGTTAATATAAACATAAAATAATATATAGTATAATTTCTACATTTAATAAGATATATTATCATATTATACACTCAATGTAAATATAATACTAGCATATGTATAAAGAAAGAAAAGAGAGATATGAGACTTTAATTTATTAAGTTAAATTAAGTAAAAATTTGAAATGAAAGCCTCGATATCTCTTGGCTTTCTTTATATATATATTTATATATATAGGCTAGTATAGGCTAGTAGAAAGGCACAATCGTAAAGAAATTAAATTATAAAATATTTATTAATTTATAAGTGCAATATTTTATAAATTATATTTGTTTTTTTTTTAATAAAGAGGTAAAAAGTTTATTGAAAATCAGAATCAAGAACTACAAAAGAGAACCAGAGTCTCAAAACCCTAGAAAGGAACCACAAGCCCAACCAAAGATCAGCCAACCTCATAACTATCCATATCCTTAGCAAAGATCTTATTCAAGTCCTGACAACAATCCGAGGAGAGATGCTCCCAACCTTCAACTTTCCAATCATCACCATGTTCTGAGGCCCACTTAGCCAAACAATCAGTTGCTCTATTCCATTCACAAGGAATGTGGATGAAAGACACCTTCTCCATCAAAGTACTAATTTGTAGAATCTGGTGAACAATCCATGCTAGCTGCCAATGAATCCCACTCACCTTCTGCTCTGTCAATAGGTTAACAATAATTTGCAAATCTAATTCACAGGTAACCTTCTACCACCCCAGCTCCAAGGCATGCTCTGGGTTATAGAAAATTGCTAATCCCTCCATAAATTTATTAAATTGCCGCCCTTTATGCATGAGAAGAAGAAAACTACCTCCCCCATACTATCCCTACCAACACCACCAATCCTAGCAAGGCTCAGATTACCCCTAGAGGAGCCATCAATGTTAATCTTGATGGACTCATCTCAAGGGGGCATCCACCTTCCCACTCTTTGAACCTTCGTCATAGCACATCTACCTATCCTAACACAAGCTGAGGTGGGAGACATATCCTACAAACCCAACCTACTCACAATATCCGCCTCACCTCTATCCAAAGGAAAATTCACCTCACATTTAGCTTCAATCATTTCTCAAATCATACCAATGATTCTATTCCACACTTATTGAACTAAAATTCTGACCTCCCTAAAGATTTTACAATTCCTCTCTAGCGAGATCTGCAACAGTATAAAAATGGGCCCAATATGCCAGACAATGTGGAGAAAAGAGGACAAAATAGGAGGCCTACTCAAATTGCTCCAAAACTCCACCAAAGAATTTGCATGAACACAAGGATGCTTACACACCCCCCACCAATAATGCCAAATTAGCAGCAAGAAAGGGCATCTAAAGAATAGGTGTGAGGAATCCTCCTCCCCATTACCACACAATACACAGATGGAAGGCCCAAAGAATCCCCACTTGAGAATATTGTCCCAAGTTAGAAATCTATTCAAAGCCAAAGTCCAAGCAAAACTATTACACTTCATCCAAGAAAAAATATTCCACACATGTTTCCATTAGTGCACCTCCCACCCCTCCAATCTATAGGACAACAACTCTTAGTGCCCACTAGCCACAATAAAGACGCCCTCAGGATTCAGAGACCAAGAAAGTCTATCACTACCCTTAAGAGAACTATAGTGTCTACTTGCCAGAATGCCATGCACCTCAACACACTCTTCATCCATACTAATAATCAGCCATTTATTAGGAGCCTTCCACCACTCCAACTCCAATCGCCCACACCTATAAACAACCTTAAAGTCGCTCACCCTAGACCACCCTACCTCCAGGAACCTTTGGCAAAGATTCCCAAGGTTAGGAAACTGATCAAAGATGGGTGGTATCCATCCCAAGAGTCAAACTAGAAAAACACCTCTTCCCCCCTCTTACATATCCAAAAAAGTCCTTCCTTTATAAGAGAAGCCCCTTTCTTGAGAGTACTCCAAATCATTGAGCCTTTTCCCTCAAGTAGATATCTTGGGATATCCTCCTTTGGGATCCTCTACATATATTTGTAAGCCAAAATCTTAGCCCAGCCTCGATCCTATTCAGCATACCACCTCCAGTACAATTTAGCCACCGAAGCCTCCCGAAATAAAATAGACTACCTTAAGCCAAGCCCACCCGACTATTTCGGGCTACACACCAAGTCCCAATTGACAAGACACCATTTATAGGAGGACAGGTTGCGTGCCCATAAGAGTTTTCTTTCTAGAGAATCCAATCCTTTCAAGAACCACTTAGGGGCCACTTGGAGCATACATTGATAAATCAAAAGAGCCTAAACCACCGACTAGATCAGTTGAACCCGCCTAGTAAAGGGAAACCATCTGTGTGTCCAATATTTAACCTTCATGCAAAATTTGTCCAAGATACCTTTCCATGAATCCCTAGGATGATTACCAATAGAGATAGGAATACCCAGGTAAGTCAAGGGTAGAGAACCAACTTGTAATCTCAAGATATGAGCAATCCTCCTCTAAATAGTTCCAGGTGTGTTGAAGAAGAGAATGAAAGATTTATACTCATTGATCAACTGGCTCGAAGATGCAAGATAAATATCCAAAAATTTACACAGATTTGTAGCTTCTCTCATCTGAGCTAATCCCATTAGGGTTGTGTCATCAACAAACTACAAATGGGATTGAGGATGCAGGTCATTACCCCCACTCCAACCTTGAATAATACCTAGACCCACATTATGCTTAATAAACCTCCCCAGACCCTCAACCAAAAGAATGAATAAGTATGGTGAGAGAGGGTCCCCCTAGCGAAGACCCCTAGATGCACCAAACAACTTAGTATGATATCTATTAATTAGCACAGAGAAAGAGGTAGACATAACACAACTCATTACCCATTGGGTCCATTCATCAGCAAAGCCAAAAGCCCTACGGATCTTCTGGAGAAAGGACCAATGGACTCAATCATAAGCCTTAGCCATATCTAGCTTAATAAGCATAGCTTTTTCCTTGGGGGTTGCCATCGAATGAATGGTCTTAGTAGCAATGACCACACCATCCAAGATTTGGTGACCTTCCACGAACCCACTTTGCTCCTCAGAAAGAACATCACCAAGCCAATTATTCAAATTTCCACTATCAACTTAGATATGATCTTATAAATCACATTATAGAGAGAGATAAGGCGGAATTGGCCTAACCGGTCAGCCCATCACACTTGAGGATTAGTGCAATAAAATTCGCATTCAAAGCCCAAAGCATCTACTTATTCCTCTTGGACTATTGGACCACCTCCAATAAGTCCAATTTGATAATATCCCATAAATCTTCAAAGAACTCAACCAGAAACCCGTCTGGTCCAAGAGCTTTTCCTTTCCTCATGTGAAAAAAATCCTCTTGATTTATTCTAGAAAAATAGGACATTCATCTCCATGATAACTAGAGAAGGAATGCAAGAAAGAACCCAATTCTCTTCTTCTGATTCCCCTTGATTATCCTTGCTAAAGAGGGACCAAAAATACTATAAAGACTCCCTAGAGATATCCTTCAAGGATAAACATTTCTCACCTCTATCATTGACTAGAACAAGAATGGAATGGCCATGTCTTCTTGCTTTCACTAAACTAAAGAAGAATGCAGTATTCTTGTCCCTTGCTTGAAGCCAATCAATTTGAGCTCTCTGTTTCTAGTAGATTTCCTCCCTAATCTCTTATTCCTCTAAAGCCTTGACTGCCCTATCTTCCTCTAGTGTAAGGGCACCTCATCAAAATTAAAATAATGGAATTAAGGAAGAAGACTAGGATCATAGTGGTTTTCTTAGTGTCTTGTGTTTATGAAAGTTTCATGTATTCAATAAAGACCCCACCATGTAAACCAATGTCACAAATTAGGAAATTTGATAAGCCAATTTGGACTATTTGGTCAAGAGGGGTAGTAGGATGTTTGTTTTTGTGTTTGATAGGTTTTTAGGATGTCTTATTTGTGTTTGGGTTGATCCAAGTGTGTGGATCCCAACCTTATGGTGTTTGACAACCTTTTGTGCAAAAAAGCAACTTTTGAGTGCAAAAGTGCAACTTTTCATAATGCGGTTGGTGTAAGCTTTTCAATGGATCCAACCTCCTCCAAATTTGTTTGGAAAATGTTGGAGAGGTATATAATACTTGAGGACATGAATCCCAAGGTTGGTGATGTGATTTGAAGTTTGAAGCAATAAGACACAAACAAAAAATGAGTTTTCCCAGAAAATTCTGAGTTTGCAGAGATCGCACGTCCTTGTACGGATTGAATTGAGCCAAACCACTAATGGAGTAGATGGAGGAATTAATTAGCTTTGATTTGGTAGTTGTATGAGGTTTTTATTGTTTCTGAGTAGTGAAAACCCTTTATTTTCCAGACTATAACCCGAAAAGTAAGGGTTTGGCTAGGGTTTTAGCCAAAAATGGCCATATCTTGCATTCTATTCAACTAGAAGGTTCTTCCTTTGGTGGAGTGTGGGATTGGCCTATGTATTTTAGGATTTTCATGGGTTTTTTTAGGGGAGACTTGGTTATGAGAAGAGAGTGATAAATTTAGGTAGGCATCTCCATGTGACTACCTTAAGCAAATTTAGGATAGTCATCATAAAACCTTATAATACTAGATTACAAGCATGCAACCATGGAATTGGAGGTTACTCACCATCCCCCACAGGCTAATGAAATTTATTTTCCAGATTGGATTCAAGAAATGATGGTTTCTTTGTAAAATAGGCCTAATTTCCCTTAATAGGTCTCTAGGCCTTTATGGGGTTCAGACCCTGAATGTGCAGATCTTACCAAACCATTTGAGGAATGAATGTAAATCCCAAAAGGGTGTCTAGAATGGTGGATAGTTTGTCTAAGTATGTAGAATATTTTTGAGTTAAGGTCACATCTCTTTCTAAATAGGGCTACTAGCCTAGGGAGGTAGGATTCCAAAGGAGGTATAAGGATTTGAAAACAAAACCTTAAATTAGTGCTTTGACCAGTCCTAAATGGCCATGAATGAACCAATTAAAAATCCCCTAAGAGAAGTAGTCATGGGGTGGTGTATTGAAGGTGTTGAGGTCTTTTACTCATCTTGAGTAGGCACTAGCCTAGTGGATTTGTGAGCAGTTCTAACCAAAGGTGTGGAGTCCTTCCTTGTAGGGCCCTTGTGGTCATTTGAAGGGTCAAAACCTAACCCTATTGGAATTATCCTTAGGTTTGTGTATAGGTCTCTTCATCAAGTGGTATCAGAGCTTAGGAGTGTCCTTTGGATAGAAGGAAAAGACAAGATGTCAGAGGAAGAGGGATCCCAAGATGTCCCATCAAGGATGACCAATGTTGAGTTGAATGTCCTGGTGAAGAAGTAGATGGAAGAGAGAATAGTTGTCAGGGCTGAGAATCAGGCCTTAAGAGATGAAATGGACCGGTTGAAGGACAAAGTGGAGAGGGGAGAGAGAGACTCTGGAGGAGATGCAGAAGGGGATGAAAAGGAGATCCATAGGAAGGAAGAACTTGAGGTTCCTGCAGACCAGAGACCCCTAATGAATGTCCTCAAGTTCATGGAAAGAATAACAATGGATGTGAAGTTGGATTTGCCAGTGTTTGCAGGTAAGATGGAACCTGGTACAATGATGGAGTGGATAGACTCCTTGGACAATTTCTTTGAGAGTGAAGATTGCCAAATCCAAAATGAAAGGGGTTTCATTGACTTGGTGGACTTTCATCCAAGATGAGAGGGTGAAAGAGGGAAAGAGAAAAGTGGCTACTTGGAAGAAGATGATGGCTTTGGTGAAGGAAGCCTATGTTCCAATGGACTACAATGTCCAATTGCATAGGAGAAGATAGAACTTGAAGAAAAAGGAGATGGACGTGATTTCCTATACAAAGGAGTTCATGAAATTGTGTGTGAGGATCAAGGTTAAAGATAGTGAAGATGAGAAAGTGGTGAGATATCTCTATCGGTTGAGATTTGCCATCCAAAAAGATTTGAATCTCCACACCCCGAAGATAGTCCAAAAGTGCTTTCAATTGGCACTCAAGGTGGGGGAGAAGTTAAAGAGATGACAAGAACAAAAGGTAGAGGTAAAGGGAGATAGAAAAGAGGGGGAAGAAGCCTTTTTAGAGGTAGAGGAAATGGTTTTGGATACCAAGGTGAGTCTAGCCAAGAAGGAAATAGAGGAGAGAGCAGTTACAACCAAGGAGGAGGCTATAATCCAGGAGGGAACTTTAGGGAAAGAAGACCATCATCTAGAGGAATATCCCAAGGTAGAGGACGTCCTAGATGCTACAACTGCAACCAAGAAGGGCACATGGCCAATAGGTGTCCGGAGAAGGCTACAAGCTCCATGGGAGAAAGGAGGCGCAATTTGGTGCAGGAATTCAATTGCCAAAGTGTGGCAAGTGCAAACACCTATCAAAGTGTTAATTGTCCTGATAGCTATGGCTACCCTTAAAGAGGAGAGGCTCTGATGATGAGGAGAGAAGTAACCACCATGAAGGTACCTGACAAGGAGCCTACACAAAGAAAATCTCTTTCCAAGACTACCTGCAAGGTAGGAGGAAAGGTATGCAAGGTCTTGATAGACTCCGGGTTTACTGAAAATTTTGTATCAATTGAAATGGTAAAGAAGCTTAAACTAAGAAGGTTGCCTCATCCTTACCCCTACAAGGTCTCATGGCTCACCCAAGGCCAGAAAGAAGTGGTAGAAGAGTAGGCTTGGGTAGAGTTTTAGATTGGATCATATAAAGATAGATTTCTATTTGATATAGCCAAGATGGATGCATGTCATCTCTTATTTGAGAGACCATGGTAGTTTGACTTAAAGGCTTACCATGATGGGGTTAGAAACACCTATTCGATCACCAAGGATGGTAAGGTGATAGAACTCTTACCTCTGATAGAAGAAGAGATGGAACCAAAGGGAAAAGATGCCAAGTTGTTGATGGTAGAAGGAAAGAAGTTCATGAAGGAGATTGTAGAGAAAGGTGCAGTTTGCTATGCCCTCATGCCTAGTCCCAAGGTGACAAAGAAAGAGAAGTTTGTAGAAAGGAAAGAAGGAGGACAAAGACACATAGGCCCTACAGTTAGATAATTTCTTGACAAATACAAAGGCATCATCTCAGATGGAATGCCAAGATCCCTGCCACCGGTAAGGGACATAAGCCATTGCATAGATTTGATCCTTGGATCTACCCTACCAAATAAAGTAGTATACAAACTCACTCCAGATTAGAATGCAGAGATGGTAAGACAAATTGAGGAGTTGCTTGAATCAGGGCTAATTGGAAAAAGTTTAAGCCCGTCTACAGTACATACTATCCTTGCACCCAAGAAAGAAGGCACTTGGAGGCTATGTATAGACTCAAGGGCCATCAACAAGATACCTATAAGGTATAGGTTCCCAATCGCAAAGATAGAGGATTTGCTTGATTTCTTGGGGAATGCAAAGTATTTCACCAAAATGGATCTAAAAAGTGGATACCATCAGGTTAGAATAAGGCTAGGGGGTGAATGAAAAACAACTTTTAAAACCAATGAGGGGTTATATGAGTGGAAAGTCATGCCATTTGGGTTGTCCAATACCCCTAGTACCTTTATGAGGTTGATGAATGAGGTCTTGGTGGAGTTTATAGGCAAGTTTTTCATAGTATACCTAGATGATATCTTGATCTTTAGCCACACAAGGGAAGAGAACCTCAAACATGTAGACATGGTTCTCAAAAGGTTACATGAAGAGCAACTAATGATAAATTTGGATAATTTTTTGTTCATGTGGGAGGAGATCATCTACTTGGGCTTTGTAATCTCACAAGGTGAGTTGAAAATGGACCAAGAGAAGGTAAGTGCTATACTATCTTGGCCAACACCTAAAACCATGAATGATGTCCAAAGTTTCCATGGTTTAGCAACTTTTTATAGGAAGTTCATAAAAGGATTTAGCCATATTTGTACACCAATGCTTGACACCATAAAGGGAGGAAAAAAGTGCAGGTTTAGTTGGACCAAGGAGGTAGATGATTCATTTGAAACCTTGAAGAAGAAAGTTGCAGAACAACCAGTCCTTGCCATACCAAATTTCAACAAGTTATTTCAGGTGGAATGTGATGCAAGCCACATGGCCATTGGTGCAATGCTCTGTCAGGAAGGAAGGCCAATTGCTTTTCTTAGTGAAAATCTAAATGATGCCAAAAGGAGATACTCATCTTATGACTTGGAGATGTATGCTTTGGTTTAGTCATTGAAGAAGTGGAGGAACTATTTATTGCCTAAGGAGCTCATAGTTTATAATAATAATCAAGTACTCAGTTTCATAAACAATCAAAAAAAGTTAAACCACTAGCACATGAAGTGGGTAGAGACCCTACAAGCCTTCACCTTCACCCTCAAGAACAAGAAGGGGGTCAAGAAAAAAGTTGTAGATGCCTTGAGTAGGAGGGTCTTAACTATCAGTAAAATCAAGATGGAGAGTTTTGGCATTGACTCCTTGAAGAATATGTATGATGTTGATGAAGACTTTGGAGAGATATACAAGGTATGTGAAACTTTTGGTGAGAGGTATCGTGTTGAGTTTTCTAAATTTATGATACAAGATGGATTGCTATTCAAATGTGGACACTTATGTATTCCTAAGTGTTCTATGAGGTTAAATATAATTAGGGAGAAGCATTAGGGAGCTATGGCAAGTCATTTTGTCCTTGACAAGACCCTAGACCTTGTCAAAAGACACTACTACTAGCCTAAGTTGCAGGTAGATGTTAGGAAGTTTTTAGAAACATGTGTGATCTGTCAGAAAGCCAAAGGGAAGTCCACTAATACAGGGTTGTACCAGCCTTTACCCATTCCTTCTAGGCCATGGGAAAGCATAATCATGGATTTAGTATTGGGTCTGCCTAGGACAAGGAGGGGATTTGACAATGTTTTTGTAGTGGTGGACATATTTGGTAAAATGGCTCATTTCTTGCCATGTAAAACCTCTTGTGATGCCCCATATGTTGCAGACTTGTTCTTCAAAGAAATAGTCTGGATACATGGGTTGCCTCTAAACATAGTTTCAGATAGAGATGTGAAGTTCATAGGTCACTTTTGGAGGACTCTTTGGAAGAATTTGGGAACTAACCTGGCTTTCTCATTAGCCTACCATCCTCAAACTGATGGATAAACTAAAGTTGTCAATAGGTCCTTGGGGAACCTATTAAGGTGTTTGATAAGGAAACATGGAGAAAAATGGGACAATATATGGTCACAAGTAGAGTTCTCATATAATGACACCATAAATAGGAGCACAGGGAAGTCTCCTTTTGAGATTGTGAATGTCATCCACCCAAGGGGTGTATTGGAGTTAAGAGATTTTCTCAAGGAAGAGCCTATTAGTCTAGATGGTGAAGCTTTTGCATCAACAATCAAGGAGGTACATGACCAAGTGAAGTTTCATCTCCAGCAATCCGCAAAGAAGTATAGGGCTAATGCTGACAAGAAAAAGAGGGATGTGCAGTTTAGTATTGCGGACTTGGTATGGGTACATTTGAAGAAGGAGAGACTCCCAAAGGGTAAGCACACCAAGCTCATGCAAAGGAAGATTGGACCATGTCATATTTTGAAGAAATGTGAGCAGAATGCTTATGAAATCCAACTTCCTCCTGATCTTGGATTGTCACCCATTTTCAATGTGTGTGATCTTACACTTTCCAAAAGTGATGGAAATTAGGTGGAGGAACCAATGCAGGTTGCGATAGACATTGATATTCCAACGCATGAATCACCAAAGTTGAGCAAGTTTATAGACACTATAGTCAAAAAGAGGACAAGGAACAAGGATTACATTGAGTATTTAGTGGCTTGGAAAATCAAACCAAACTCTGAAGCAGTTTGGATGACAGATAAACAAATTTCCAACCATAGTGCAAACCTACAAACTCTGATCTCAAGTGGGCTTGAGATCCCTTCTCCCGGGGAGTATGGTGCAACAAGAAAATCATGGATCTGAGGAAGAAGAATAGTATCATAGTGGATGTCTTAGTGTCTTATGTTTATGAAAGTTTCATGTATTTAATAAAGACCCCACCATGTAAACCAATGTCACAAATTAGGTAATTTGATAAGCCAATTTGGACAATTTGGTCAAGAGGGGTATTAGGATGTTTTTTTGTTTTGTTTGATAGGTTTTTAGGATGTCTTAGTGGTTTTTGGGTTGATCCAAGTGTGTGGATCCCAACCTTATAGTGTTTGACAACTTTTTGTGCAAAATTGCAACTTTTGAAAATGCAACTTTTGAGTGCAAAAGTGCAACTTTTCATAATGCGGTTGGTGTAAGATTTTCAACGGCTCCAACCTCCTCCAAATTTAGTTGGAAACCATTGGAGAGGTCTATAGGCCTCTAGGACATGAATCTTATGGTTGGTGATGTTGTGATTTGAGGTTTGAAGCAATAAGACACAAACAAAACTGAGTTTTCCCAGAAATTATGAGTTTGCAGAGATTGTACGTCCTTGTACAGATTGAATTGAGCCAAATCACTAATGGAGTAGATGGAGGAATGAATTATCTTTGATTTTGTGGTGGTCTGAGGTGTTGATTTTTTTTGAGTAGTGAACCCTTCATTTTCCTGACTGTAACCCGGAAAGTAAGGGTTTGGCTAGGGTTTTAGACAAAAATGGCCATATCTTGCATTTTGTTCAAATAAAAGGTTCTTACTTTGGTGGAGTGCAGGATGGCCTATGCATTTTAGAATTTTTAGTGGTTTTTGTATGGGAGACTTGTTTGTGAGAAGAGAGGGATACATTTAGGTAGGCATCTGCATGTGACTACCTTAAGAAAATTTAGGACAGTCGTCATAAAACCTTATAATGGTGGATTCTAGGTGTTAAAAAATGGAATTGGAGGTTACTCACCATCCCCCACATGCTCATGAAATTTTTTTTCCAGATTGGATTCAAGAAGTGATGGTTTGTTTGTAAAATAGGCCTAATTGCCCTAATTAGGTCTCTAGGCATCTATGGGGTTCATACCCTAAATGTGAAGATCATACTAAACCATTTGAGGAATGAATGTAACTCCGAAAAGGGTGCCTAGAATGGTGGATAGTTTATCTGAGTGTGTGGAATATTTTAGAGTTAAGGTCACATCTCTTGCTAAATAGGGCTACTAGCCTAGGGGTAGGTTTCAAAAGGAGGTATAAGGATTTGAAAACAAAACCTTAAACTAGTGATTGGACTAGTCCTAAATAGCCATGAATGAACCAATTCCAAAGCCCCTAAGAGAAGGAGTTATGGTGTGGTGTATTGAAGGTGTTAAGGCCTTTTACTCATCTTGAGTAGGCACTAGCCTAGTGGATTTGTGAGCAATTCTAACCAAAGGTGTCGAGTCCTTCCTTTTAGGGCCCTTGTGGTCCTTTGAAGGGTCAAAACCTAACCCTAGGTAAGTGCACAAAGATGGTGGTAAAAAAGGGGGGTATAAGTGGACACTTTTTTTCTGAAATGAGGTGAACCTGAACTTAGAGGCAAAATTTGAAAGTCATCCACTCAAGATATGAAGATAATCAAAGAAAAAATATTGTAGTACTCTGAATCTAGTTTCCAAACTACTAAACTTTTTCAAAATTGGATAAGATTAAGGGGGTCAAATCCTTCATGCATGAAGAACTGACCCTATTTTTTTCTGAAAAACATAACATAGTGTCTGACATGCGCATAAAAA